>NC_056741.1:1300363902-1300444167 GCF_019279795.1 Protopterus annectens
GTCACTAACCAAGCGTTACTGCCCAGCATAGGCAGTAGCTGTTGTAAAGTCAGCATTTTGAATTTTGGAATGTCCAGGTACAGGTTCAGAATCGATAAGTCCTGTATTGGACGCCAATAATTGTGTTTTCTGGGTACCAGGAAAAGTCTTGAATAAAAACCTTGTCCTTTTTCCTTTTCTGGTACTGGCTGAATAGCCCCCATATCCACGAGGGACATAACTTGTTTGAGCCTCTGCCCACTAATTTTGTGGCAGATCTGGCCATCCGTTTGGAATTGGTAAAGTATGGAAATGAAATCTGTACCCCTGGGATACTATGTTCAATACCCACTTGTCCTGGGTAATTAACTGCCAATTTTGAGCATGAAGTGCTAGTTTTCCCCCAAGGGGGCTGCTAAAAGATAAGTGCTTGGTGATGGTAGAGGAAAGTCACTAAGACTGCTTACTATAGGGTTGTGCTTTGTTTCCTCTAGATTTGGAGGTGGAGGCACCCCATTGCTTTGACCTGTAAGAACCCTGTGATTGGTATCTGGAGCCCTTTGAGCACCTGGATTTGCCTTGAGTAGCTCTGTTGGACACAGGAAAGGACCAATTTTTAGTAGGCCAGTGCCTACTAAACCTGGGTGGCTGCACTTGCAAGAAATCTTTTACAGTTTGCATAGATTTAGCTTTATCTTCCATTTTTTTTAAAACTTCTTCTGCCTTATTACCAAACAGAGTATCATGCTGCATGGGAGCATCCAACAAAGCTTTAACATGATCAGGCAGATTTTGCTCCTTGAGCCAGGCATGTCTTCTAATCACAGATCCAGTAACTGTGGCCCTGCAAGAGGCCTCCAAGGAATCAAAACCACATTGCAAAGTTTGCTTTCCAACTTGTTCTGCTGAATGCAATAATTCCTGTAACTCTTTATTTTCCACACAGTCAGAAATCAACATCATTTTCTGTTTCAGTAAGCCCATAACATGCTGTTGATATTTAAGCATATGAAACTGGCAGTTTAAGGCTCTGATTGTCAAGGTAGCAGATGTATAAAGCTTCTTTCCCCATCTATCCAGCGCCCTGGAATCTCTATCGGAGGGGGTAGGATTTTTGGCTGTAGAGGCCTTTACACCCTTGGGACCCTGAGAAATAGTCTCTGGATCAGCAGCAGGATTTTTGAATAGAAATTTGTGGGAGTCAGGAACCCTGTAATATCTGTCTGGCTTACTAGGAGCCGGAGGTAGGGAATCAGGAGCCATGCTTGATTCCAAAAACACATCATCCACAATGTCTAGTACAGGGGGAATAGCCAAAGGCCTATGCTGAGGAAGAAGAAGGAAATCCCGAAGCCTCTTTTTTGATTCAGAAAAGTCCTGACTCTCCCAGTGAAAATGTTCCCTTAAAGTATGCAAAGTTTGTCCAAAAGAGTAATCCTCAGGATGAGATGCAGATGGAATGGTTTCCTCTGCATCAGAAGGGGTGGAATAGAAAATTCCTGATCAGAAGAAATGGAAACCTGATCTGAAGATTCATAATCAGTGCCTTGCCTAGGCTTCTTAGCAAGGGGGGGGGGGTTGGGAACCCCTGATCAAGGTAATTAAGTCCTCAGCCATTTTCATCATTTGTTTTTTAGGCATAGGGGCCTGAGCACGTGGCTCATGCATAATTTTTTTAGACATAGAAGATGTTTTTGACCTTGTTGGCTGGCATCGGTTTTATATAAAAATGTTGAGGCCTGAAACACCCTCGGAAGCCGGTGCCTGCTCAGCGGCTCCAGACCCATCCAAGGAGAGACATCCGTGGGTTCAATACTCTGAGAATCTCACTGCATACCGGACTCCGAATGGGTCTCGGTAGAGGCCTGCTACTCAAAAGTAGTGGGTATCAGGGGCTGCGAAAGAGCCTCACTGAGCACCGTCAACCCGGCGACTGGCTTAGGAGAAGCTTCTTTGTTGGTTTTGGACCTCGACGGTCTGTCTGTCTTTTTCTTTGCGTTTTTTGTGAACTCCGGTAGTCAGATTGCTAACTGACGACATTTCAGGACAATTAAATCTTGATCCAAAATATTTAAAAGCAAAACTATACCGACGCTTAATAGTGCGTTGGTTAAATCTAGCACAAAACCGACAGCAAGGCACGTTATGATCTGGGCCTAGGCAAGGAATACAGTACAAATGAAAATCCTTATGCGGTATTTGCTTCCCACAAGTAATGCATTTATTAACTTTTACTGACATCGGTAAGGAGCAAGAAAAAGTTTCCCCAATGGGGTACTTAGCTTTAGTTTGAAGACTTAGGTTCTGAAACTCGAATGCGAAAATTTCAGGAGTTGTCCGACTGGCACTTGCGAACTGCTTCTGCTTCGGGCACCGCATGGCAAGAAAGACTGGATAAAATGGCGTCTGCTGCATGTTTTTCCCCCTGACGACCTTACGTCATAGAAGAGGAGACAGCAACCGACATAGGACCCCAAGACTTTGTTATTCAGGCCGACTGAGGGCAACCTGCCAGCAGATTACCCAAATGTAATGACTGCAACAGTGAAACACGAAGAACATCACAAAAGCACAAGATATAATGCATTAGTTTCCAGGCTGCACTGATTCTGAGTAAAAAGAAACAACCAGTACATTCTAACAGAGTTTGATAAAGTCTGCAGTTTGCAGACAAAAGCACTTCATCTATGTGTGACTATTAAAGATTCTTATCTGCATAGTGAGTTTGTTCACTTTGTTCAGGACTGCTGCAGGGGAGTACAGGTGCTATCTGAGTGGAACCTAAATTGTTTTATCTTGGTTCAGTTGTTTGGGAGCGCAACATTTTTTGTGTAATACTGGAGTTTAAACAAGAAAAGACTTGATTTTTACAGCTAGATAAAACTAGTAAAGCATACAAATGCAGTACAAGGAAAAAGTAGTAATTTTCATTACCAGCTAGAAAATGTTCTGTTTTTCCCTTTTTAAGGGTCTGTAACAAAGGCAGATGTCATTTTGTATACATCTATGACCCTGGAAATAGCAAGGCAGACATTATTTTTGCAAGTACTTAAGTGATTTCTGTAAATCAAAACTGAATTAAGTATATTTAGTAACAACAGTCACAGTATCTTTCTTTCTTTCTGTGCATTGACTGAAATAAGAAAACAGAATGATTTACAGGTGAAAAGCATGCAGTACACTGACATCACTGAGACAGAGAAAAACCCATTAAGACTAGAAACTTTACTAAACTGGTAAACTTAAATGTGGAGAGAAAAATAGCAAAATAGAGTTCTAAGCCCATTTCCAGCAAACTCCCCAAGTTAACAAGTCCTCTTTTTCACATAATCAATTAAAAATTTACAACAAAGACAGCACTTCTGATATTTTGGTTATGTTGAGATTTAATAAAGTAGATAAAGTCAGATTGTTGTATTATAGGGACATTAAAGAATACAATGCATTTTGTGTGTCTGCAGTAACTGCCAAGTAAATGGTTAAGCTTAACCTTGCCTGATAAGAAGGGATACTTCAAGGCTATGTATTTAAGGCATTTAAGAAATTTATAAATCAAAGTGGAAAGGGATGACAATTAAGGGAAGCAAGTTTGAGAAATAAGAAGAGAGCAGGATTTGTGATGCAACTCCTTAAGAAAAACAACTTAACCAAAAAGCAAATCATCCTAGAAAAGAAGATTTACCAGAAGCCATCAATAACCCACACTCCAATCCTAAAAAATTCTCACATTCTGTAAATAAACTACTATATCCAGGTAACTCTTTACCCCTACTCCATAAGCTCCTCCCTAGAAACTGCCACCTTTCTTAATTCTTTCTTTATAGAATCAATCCAAAAGCTAACCACACAAAGCAGTACTATATCCCCTAGTTCATAGGTTCATAGGTTCATACTAGGCTATATGCCCAAGGGCATTTATAAGCTGTCGAAAGATTTTACTCTTCTAACATATTCTGGAAGAATCACACCAAGTTCTTGTAAGCAAGTAAAACAGCTTTATTTTACATGCATGGAGATCTGCTACATGATAGTAATATGCCAGCAGTCTGGCTACTTGTACTTTAAGTTCTCCTTATATAGACCCTCCTGCACGTACATACACGTAGCACAGAGGACTTTCATTAAAATTGATAGTTTGATTACTTGTTTTACCAGCCAGTACCACAGTTATTCTTGCACCATTAACTTTCTTATCAGCAGTTTAAGATTAACTCCTGCATTCCTCAGTGATCAACATTTTCCAGAACATTTCAGTTTGCACGCAGTGAACATTTTTCTGCTTAACCCTTTAAATACAGAATACAAAATATGTTGACTTCAGTATTTTTCCACATTTCCACCCTTACAACATTTTGTATACTGTTTATTTTACACAATCCCAGATACGTTGTATACCTTCTCATAATCAGAGAAATATGCTTTTGTAGCATTGTCAGAGATAACCTTCGATATTATCATTTTGATACATGGTATGCAACAGCAGCCAAGCAGCAAAAATATGATTGCACCAACACATACAGCAATTAAAATGTTCATCAACACAGAACCCCAGTTTCCAAACAGATTTTGGAAAAAGTCAGTCAAGGGGTTTGGACCAGGTTTAGTCAGTTCAGAAACTTGTTGAATTATTTCAAGATGGCTCTGAATCGCTGCTCGTTATCAGGAATGAACGAGCAGCACTCCTCGTGTATCAGAGCAAGTACCTCCTTCGCCGCTAGGGTGAAATCGAAGCCATACGGTTCTGCAACACTACTGTTCTCATCGCCAAGCAATCCGTCTGTCACCAATTATAGCTGAAAATGTCGCATTACTCAGAGTCTCTAACAGTTTTGACAGTTTTCTCAGTTCCCAGATGGATTTTACTGTCCCATATGCTGGCAAAATACCAGCCCAAGCAATTACATCATCGCCTAGGTCCATATGTGAGAGTCCTTTGCTGCTGACGTGTGCCAAGTCATGGTGATAAATCCATGACGCATCAATGTTACCAACGGGATTAATAGGTTTATTAAGAGAACGGCATTTCAGATTTTACCTTGAGGCAACGTGATTTATGCGTCTGATAGCTGGTATCAGATATCCCAAAAACAACTTCCTGACCAGCCATATGGTAACCATTTATATGCTTTCCTACCACAAATAAAATAACAATCATTTGTTTTGATGGTAATATTGGTTGCAAATTCATAACTCCCATTTGGCTTTAGCCCTTAAATAACAGGCCATATACATACAGCATTTTTTCAACAAAACTAATATCATTTACATTGATGTCTTTTTATAGCTCCAAACTTGGTCTCACACTGCCCTTCTAGGGTACAATTATGAACTATTGTCAAATTACATTGGCTCAGCCCCACCTTAACTTTCCCAATCTTTTGAAAACACACTGTTCCATTTTGGCGCCCAGAAGAGGCAGCGCCACCTTGTCTCTCAGTGGTACTTCTGTGGTTTCAAACAACAAACTATTCCAAGTATCATTTATTCCCAGAGGGGCTGTCCCTAACATTAAGCCACTGTGTACAGTAGGTATTGCAGTACATACCCAACAATTGAGACATTCATTGAGGATGCATATGCATATTTAATCGCTTGATATGTATTAAAGTTTGATGCCAGCTGGTGTGTTTGTCTTTTTGAATGGCTAGCTTCATTAAAAGACAGAAATGTCCAAAACAGAAATATTACAATCACAATAGTTATAAACAATAAAACATTGCAATAGACCCATTTTCTTATTCTCATTATTGTCCTTCATGATTGTTGCTGTCTGTTTGTTCCTCAGGGGAACTCAAGTCTTTATTTAACTTAAAATGTTTTATGATTTTGCAGTGCTAGGTGGATCCATGAGGACCTTTCTTTAATCCGAACTGCTGTTGGAGTTGCGATTAGCACCTGGTAGGGCCTCCCATTTGGGGATGCCCAATTCTTGCTTTATTATTTTGATCCAGACCCACTCGCCGGTCTGATTTCCGTGATCTTGTCGCCTCTTGAACCTGAAAACAATCATTCGTTAAACAGCTATTAGTATTGGTCAGCATTTTCCTCATGTACTCAGCTATCTCCTCACCCCTCACGCTCCGCAGGCAACAAGTTTTGCCACCGCGGACGTAATAAGGTCTCCCATACAACAACTCAAATGGGGTGACTCCTTTTGAGGTGGGAGTTGTGCATGGAAAGGAGGGCTAGAGGTAGACAGGTAATCCAAGACTGATGTGTCTCGCCATGAGTTTTCTCAACTTGCCTTTTAGAATGCCGTTATGGCTCCACCAACCCTGCTGACTGTGGGTGGTAGGCACAATGGTGTTTCAATTCAATTTGGAAAACTGTAGACAGTTTCTGTATGATCTGATTGACAAAATGCGTGCGTTGTCAGAGTAGATGCGTGTAGGAAGTCCAAAGTGCGGACGATGTGATTGACCAAAATTTTAGCCACTGATTGAGCATCCGGATGTGTCACCGAAAAGCCTCAACCCACTTAGTAAATGCATCTACTATTACTAACACAAACTTCTTTAGTTGTGCCGGGTCAATTCGATGAAGTCCATACATATTGTATGAAAAGGATAGGGGTGTTGGAAATGATGCCGAGCAACTCTGACCCCTCCCGTGGTATTTAGCTCATACTATGCAGGATAGACAAAACGCGTTTTGCATATGCAATGAAACCCTTGGTCCAAAAGGTAAGGTGGATAATTCTAACCATAGCTGCAGGGCCCAGATGGAAGGGCCATGCACAACTAGTGCTGCATATCTAAAAAGATTAGTAGGCAAAACATATTTATTATCCGTCCCACATAGATTCCTTTGTTCTGCCTAACACCATACCTAGTCCAGCGTTGTTTTTCCTGTACTGTGCTAAGTTCCTGCATGACTTGTAAGGTTTGCAAATCGAATTTATCTGTTGGTTGTAATTCTGTAGGTATGGTTTCAAGTGAAAGGTACTGGACATAGCTGCCTCTTTGGCTGCTTTGTCTGCTAGGGCATTACCAAGTGATACCGGGTCCTTAGCACGGGTATGAGCAGCATTTACAGATGGCCAAACCGCGGCGTTGGACGGCTTGTAGTAATTCAAGGATTAGGTCTTTGTGCATAATGTCTTTCCCGAGGTTGTAACCATCCCCTATTTTTCCATTGCTGAGCAAACACATGCACCGTAGAGAAGGCATATTGACTATCCGTATAGATAGTGACATTCCTGTCCTCTGAAAGGAGACATGCCCTTGTCACAGCAATCAGTTCCGCTGCTTGAGCGGATAAGTTCCCGGGGAGTGGTCTTGCCTCTATTATCTGAGTTGCAGTAGTAACTGCATACCCTACCCGCGTGGTGCCTGTTTCTGTTTTATGCTGACCCATCTACAAACAGTGTCCAGTCCGCATGTAGTAAGGGTTGATCTTTAAGATCCGGTCTTGGTAGAACTTTAGAATGTATGAGATCTAAGCATACATGCGAATACCGCCTTCAGCAACAGGTAGCAATGTCGCTGGATTTAAGGTAGTGCATCTCTCAATTGTCATGTGTGGCTGCGATAACAGCGTAGTCATACAAGATAAATGTCTGCTAGGTGACAGAAATGTTAACTTGTCCTGCAGAAGGATGACTGCTACAGAGTGCAGGACTTTTAACGTGAAGATCATGGAACAATACCAACGTGGCAGACGCTTGTACCGCCAAAGCGGCTGCAATTACTGCTTGCACACAGTGTGGTAATGCTCGTGCTACTGAGTCTAATTTGCTAGAGTAAAATGCCAATGGTCTTAACTTATCTCCATATATTTGCATTAAAACAGATGTCATAAATCCTGCTTGCAATCTACAGTCTGTATAAAGGTCTTACTGTAATCTGAAACCCCAATGTTGCTGACCCAGCTATCAGTTGCTTGATCCTAGTAAATGCCTGTACTGCCTTGTCTGTCCAGTGCAGCAAATCTTTTGCCGCCATCGGTATTGCAAAATTAAGTCTGATAGCGGGTGCACTTCTTCGGCGAGTTGGGAATCCAACTACGACAGAAGTTCGTAATGCCTAAAAAGGACATCATTTCTTTTTTGTAGTTGGCATGGGGGCTGTAAAATAGCATTCTTTCTGCTGTCATCTAATCGCCTGCCCTTCCCAGAGATAGTATAACCCAGGTAACGACTTCTAATTTACAAAATTGTAACTTAGACTTATTTACCTTATGTCCTTCGTGTGCCAGAAAGTGTAGTAGTCGAATAGTCTCGGACTTACAGAGTTCTTCCGTAGTCGCGCCAGGAGGATATCATCCACGACAGCAGTAGGTGGCACCCTTGGGCTGGTTGGAACTGAGCCAAATTGGTGGACATCTCTTGTGAGAAGATGGTCGGACTTTCGCAGTATCCCCGCGGTAACCTGGTATAGGTATAACGCTTGCCCATAAACGTAAATGCAAACCAAAATCTACTATCTTCCTGCAAGGGAATAGAGAAAAGGCATTACTGATATCAATTACAGAAAAGTAGTTATCCGTTGGAAGGATATCGTTCAGCAGAATAGACGGATCCGGGACTATGGGGGCCCGAGGTACCACCGCGGCATTTATTGCCTGTAAGTCTTGTACCATCCTCCATGTCCCATCCGGTTTTTTTACTGGAAATAAGGGCGTATTACACGGTGAGTCTGTGCACAGAATTAATACTCCAGCTTTCAAAAGTGCTGTGATTACTGGTAAAATGCCCTCCTCTGCCTTTCTGCTCAAGGGATACTGCCGTTTATGAGGTCTAAACTCTGACTTGGGTGTAATCTTTACCTGCCCTGACGTTCTAATCAGTCCGATATCGTGCTGACCCTGCGACCATAATGAGTTTGGAATCATCTGCAATTGAGATTCTTCCATGGGGGTAAGGAGACATAGTCATAATGTCCCAGGGGATTGTATCGGTTTGTCTTCCCTGAGGTGCACGGTCGGTCTGGCTTGTGTAACCCAGTTAAGTTTTTGAACCTGAATGCCCTTACCTGCCAACTGTTCTGGTGTCCATCCTACCCATTCAGTTATTTTCTTACCCACGAGGTACCATGACATTCCTTCACCCTCCGTGACTGAAATATGTGTGGTTAATTCATTCTTATACAGCAGCTGCATATCCCTTGTAAGGCTACATGTGACTGCAGAATTACTTAGTGTGTCCCAAAAAGGCTATGCAATACTAGTTTGGTGACTTTAAAACTAAGAAATTTCTTTTCAGATTCTAAATCAGGTCCGCACATCTTCTGTAATACATTGTGCAATGTAATGGATCTGACACCTTCGGATTTGTTATGCCGTATTTGCTTAATGCCAAATTTGTAAGAGCCGTCACTACACTCTGGGGCCTGTCTCTATCAAATCATTACTATACCAGTAATGGAGATCTCCCTGCCCCTCTAATAGCATTGCACTATTCAGTTCTATTCTCCTTGCCACCATCCCCGTGGAGGTTGGGACGGCTGCTATACCGAACACTTGCATTAAATCTCTTCCTAGTAAATGTACTGGGCAGATTTTTGAAATTATTACTGAACCGTATGGTTTGGTTCGTCTCTGGGTCGGTAAACCACAGAGGTTTGGACAATGGCTCTTTGTAAATCGACCATTTGTTGCTTTTACAAGCACATATTCATCCGAGGTAACATCGGATGATATGGCAGTACTTCTGACTAACGCTCGTGAAGCCCCTGAGTCACAAAGAAATTCTATGTCTCGACCCTCAACTTGCAATCTGATCACTGGTTGGGATTCCAATTGCATAGTTGATGCTAGTGCTGTTAGATTTACCATTTGATATTTCTCCTTTTCTGCCATTTCCTGTCCCCACCCATCATCTTCACTTGTACCTACTTCCCATTCTCACTTTCTTCTTCTTCCTCATACCCTCCATCTACGTCTTTTGACCATCATATAGTCATGCGGTACCACCGAAGCAACCATCGGTTTCTCCGTCCTCTGCAATCTCTGGCGAAATGTCCTTTCTTACCGCACTTAAAACACTCCCCTCTTTGCCTACCCTCAAATCCTCAGAATGACTTATGCCTCCCGTCCTCGTCCTCTTCCCCTGCCACGCCCTCTTCCGATTTATGAACCTTGAACTAACATTAAAGTTCCATCTTCACTAACTGTAAAAGTCTGGGCTTTTTATCTTTTTTTCCTTCAGGTATTTCTCAGCATGTCTAGCATAATCCATAAGGGGCTGTAGACGCTGTCCTGTGTGTGATCATATGCTTTTGTATAAAGTTACCAATGGCTGTCTTGCAGCCCTTTAGAATGCATTTTTCAGTTGCTGTTCATAGGGCGAGTCATTTGCCTGATTTTCTGCCTTAATCAACCCACTATGAGCATCAAAACATTGTGTGAGACGATGTAGATAATTGTCTACGGTTTCGTCATCTGATTGAACGCATTGATTAATGCAAGTCCAATCTGCTTTGGGCTTCCAATGTTCTTCTATTTTATCTAGGAGAGTCTTTATTCTGGTTCTACACACTTCGGAGTTAAACGGCAAGGCTCCCCCTTCCTCTGGTAGCAGGGGGTCCCAAGTTCCGCAAATAAGGTGCCAATCAGGTCCTAGGATTTGCCTTATTACTTGTTCAAATTCTACAGCGTTTAATCTATAACTCATTCTCATGCCCCTACGCCTGTAATGAATTTACGATATCTACTTTTGGATGGGGAATCCCTCTACCGCTGGATATCATCACGGGTCCACGGTCGGTAGACCAATATGGTAGGACCCTCGCCTTCTGCGCCTGCTTGAGGATTTGCCACTTCTATCAGTGGGTATTCCTCTCCTTCCTGATCTACCTTCTCCTTAATTTTCCAGTCCCCTTCTCTCCTAATACTTCCGCTCGTAAGTCAAGAGTGTTGGCAGGCGCTCTCTGTAATCTAACACGTGGCGTGGGGGACACTCACGAAGCCTGGTATTGCGGTGGGTCCTGGTCGGGGCACCTCAATAACCTGTGCAGGGTCTGGATACTGGATGGGAGGGGCCGAGGGATTCTGGTGACTACGACTGACTATGGAAGTTTCATTATCTTCCTTTTGAACAAAGTACACATCTTTTCACTTGAATTACCACACCCTTTTTCAAATTTTGTTCCTTATGTTTTATTTGCTTCCTCCAGCCATTTCTGTGCCTGGGAATCCCTACCTTCTTTTGCTTCCTTGTCTTATTTCCTGCCTGTTTGCAGTAAACTTACTAGATTTTGACATTCTGACTTATTTAAACATCCACTAAACCCATGATCTTTTTTCCATTTATCTAAATACTTTACATTCTTTGGGTGTAAATCAAACAAACTTTTCATCTTCAGTTTTGTCGTCGCCTTTGGCGCAACTGGTTCCTGTTCCCATTTCTCTTACGAAACTATTCCTGTTCCTGAGATCTCTTGTATATGGAATCTATTCACATATACTCCTTATACTTTGAGAAAATTAAATTTCTCCCTTGACTAGTCCCTTAAAATTTAGACAAAAATTCCAATCAGAAACAACAAAAAATAGCTTTTCTTTTTGCTTACCTTTGTGATTCCTCCGCCCTGTTTCGCTGCCACCTCACGGATTGAATCTGGAAAGAGTGACTGGCCTCTAATTTCAACCTGTTTCAGTTGGAGGTCTTTCATTCGAGGAGAGCCTGATCTCTCTCCACCTGCGCAGGTTTTCAGCCTCTCTTTGTTCGATTCGCGGTGCAGGGACCGCCTAACGTTGGCGCCAGTTATGTCGAAAGATTTTACTCTTCTAACATATTCTGGAAGAATCACACCAAGTTCTTGTAAGCAAGTAAAACAGCTTTATTTTACATGCATGGAGATCTGCTACATGATAGTAATATGCCAGCAGTCTGGCTACTTGTACTTTAAGTTCTCCTTATATAGACCCTCCTGCACGTACATACACGTAGCACAGAGGACTTTCATTAAAATTGATAGTTTGATTACTTGTTTTTACCAGCCAGTACCACAGTTATTCTTGCACCATTAACTTTCTTATCAGCAGTTTAAGATTAACTCCTGCATTCCTCAGTGATCAACATTTTCCAGAACATTTCAGTTTGCACGCAGTGAACATTTTTCTGCTTAACCCTTTAAATACAGAATACAAAATATGTTGACTTCAGTATTTTTCCACATAAGCCTAGCCCAGAGTTTTGTGGCTTTCGCCACCCCTTTAGTTTGAAGGATACTATGCCCATTATTTTGCTGTGCCTCTCTCAAGCAGTGACACTGAGGTAATCCCTGGGGTATACCTGCGATCTCCCATCCATTGGTCAAGATTTCTCTTGAACAAAGCCAGCGAGGTGCTCTGCCTCACATGTACCGGGATTTTGTTCCACAGCATAGGGAGTCTCTGGGTGATGAATCTGTCCCTCCAGCACGTCCTATTAATAACCGTGTTGAGGTTTAAGTCTCTTGCCCTTGTAGTTCTGATGGATTTAGATTTTTTGAGGTGAAGCATGTTCATTAATTCCGGGTTGGACATGGCCTTGTATGTCAGGCACAGGTCACCTCTGAGCAGACGGTAAGCGACTGAATAGAGCTGGAGTTCCTTCAGTCGGGCAGCATAAGACATATTTTTGAGACCCTTTATCCTTTTGGTGAGGAACTTTTGGGGCCTTTCCAATTGCTGCAGGTGTCGGGTCAGATACATTCCGAATGGGGCATTGTACTCAATCATTGGTCTGATGAGTGATGAGTACAGGGGAACTATGACCTCCCTTGATCTAGATGTGAATCCCTTCATGATCAGGTGGGCAATGTAGAAGGTCTTCCTAACTACTTTGGCAACGTGAGTGTCAAATGAAAGGTTACTGTCAACCTGGGTCCCCAGATCCCTGATAACCTCTTCTGTGCTTAGTGGATTGCCACCTATATGGTAGCTAGGGGTAACCTTGTTTTTCCCGAAGGGTATGACTATGCATTTTTTGGCGTTTAACTTTAGGCCATGGCTCTGGCACCAGTTATCCGTTTCTATAAGACCCTTCTGAAGGATATCTGTGTCAGATGTGTTTTCGACTATGGCGCCCAGTTTGCAGTCATCTGCAAACTTTGTCAGCCATAATCCTCCTGTGTTTGCTTGTACTTCAGAAAAGTAGATGCCGAACAAGAGTGGGCCCAGGACTGAGCCCTGTGGGACACCACTTGTGACAGGCTTTGAGTCAGACATGGTGCCAGCAACTCTGACCCTGTGGGTTCTGTCACTTAGCCAGTTTGCAACCCATCTTGTGACGTATGGGTTTACATTTAAGCTGGTGAGTTTTTCAATGATACCCGAGTGGGGTATTGTGTCGAAAGCCTTTGCCAGGTCAAGGTAGGCTGTGTGGACTGCCTTGTCCTCATCAATGGCCTTGGTGACTGTTTTGAAAAAGTCAACCAAGTTTAAAAGGCATGATCTGCCTTTGACAAAGCCAAACTGGGTTGGATCCAATGTCTGCAAGTCCCCTATGTCTTTATTTATGAGTTCCATTATGATCCTCTCCATAGCTTTGCAGACCAGGCTTGTCAAGCTGATGGGACGGTAATTTCCAGGGTCGGTGGAGGCACCGCCTTTGTGAAGTGGGACCACAGTTGCCGTACGCCACTCCTTGGGTACGTATCCTGAGGTGAGGCTAAGATTAAAGAGCTGCCCTAACTGCGGGTTTAATTCCTCATTGAGTTCGTGGAGCACACAACCGGGGACACCATCTGGTCCCATGGATGCTGTGTTTTTCGCCTTGGAGAGCAGTTCTCACCTGAGCATTTGAGATGTTTCGGGGGCTACAATCCTCTGGTATAGATATCTCTCCTTTTGGGAGGGATTTGCACTGAACCTGTCAGCCAGTATGTTGGCAATGTCTGTAGGTTCAGTGATTTTTACATAATTTTGAACTAATTCTGAGCATATCTGGGAGTTTCCTCCCAGGTTTCTAACATAGCTAAAAAAGGCCTTATGATTGTCTTTTGAGTCCTTAGCAACTTTTCTTTCAAAATTTGCCTTGGATGATTTTATGAGAGATCTTAGTTTTTTACTTATAATGATCAAGGGTGTCTTCCCTTTTAAGGATTTTGCTCTATCTTGTAGTAGCTTCCTCCTTTTGTTGTAGAGCTTGTTTATAGCTGGGGTCCACCAGACTGGACACTTGCCTTTGGTACAAAGAGTCTTTGTTTTGTTTGGGATTGCCTGATCCATGCAGTCCTGGAGGTGCTGGTAGAAGGCATTTGTAAGTGATTCAGCGGCTTGAGTAATGGTTTCCGCTGGCTTGGGGGCCGTGAAAGAGACCACACTAGTCTTTAGAAGTGTGAAGTCGGCTTTTGAGAAGTTCTTCACTGTGGTCTTTTTTATCTGGGGTGGGGGCGGGATGTGGACTTCCAGAGAGATTAGTTTATGATCTGATCTCACCAATGAGGGGTATACTTCCGGTGTTGAACATTGTGACCCCATGTTCGTGATGATGAGATCTAGTATGTTTTCTCCTCTTGTGGGGATGGTGACTAGTTGTTCCATGGCATTTGAGTCTATGAACTCTAGGAACCTTTGGGCTAGAGTGTTGGGGCTTGAGTAGTGATCCCAGTCTATATTCGGATAGTTGAAATCACCTAGTATGATGGTGTTTGGAGATACATTTATCCCCTCCAGTGTTTTCAGGAAGGCTGTGAGGTTCCTGAGTTTGAGAGGGTGGCCTGTAACATGCTACAAATTGCAGAGCAGTCTTGCCTACGGTTAATTGCACCTGGATGGTCTCCGATGCATCGTGCGTTGCCACCAACCTTGAGGTGAGGGTGTCCTTGATGAATATGGATACCCCCCCTCCTTTCTTGGTGTTGTCCGGATTTTGGGGCCGGAACGCATGATATGAGGTAAAACCTGATAGTGCCGGGGTGCTCTCAGGAGCCTTGAACCAGGTTTCAGTCACAGCACAGTCATCGATGTTCTCCATACTGAGAAGGGCTTCGAGTGCGTGCATCTTGAGGTTGAGACTTCTGGCACTGAGCAGCATTACCCTTAGTTTTTTTTTCTTTTTTGTGTTCTAGGGTGGCAGGTTTAGAATTTGAGCCTTGCCTAAAAAAGGCACTATGGGGTGGCAAGAGCCTTTGCCAATATCCGAAGCCCAGGGTGACAGGTGCAAGCCCCTCATGCAGCGTGGCTTGTCCAGCATGTCATCCCAGGCAGACAGACATTGATCCCCTTTGAATGACACCAGAGTTTAAGCCAATTATTAAAGCTGATCATCTTGTCTCTGTATTGTGGCATCATTCTTGGTGAAGGTAGGATACTGCTCAAGGTCAGGGTCATACCTGCCTGGGCTACATAATCAGAGAGCTCCTCTATGTCTCTTTTCATGTGGTCCAGGGAGGTACGTCTCAGGTCGTTCACACCAGCATGGACAATGACTGAGTCATACTTGTACCTGCTGTTGAGTGACCTGAGTGCTTGCATTATGTGGCGGATTCTAGCGCCCGACAGGCAGCTTACTGTGACCTTCTCCTTAATCTGGTGAGCGGGACGTCAGTGTGTCTGACTATGGAGTCACCTATGACGAGTGTGTCTGGCATTGTGTTTGGCCTTAAGGGCTGTGACTGTTTGGCACACTGACTTTGTGGTCTATGTGTTGCATGTGTTGTGTCCTGTGGTGGCAGTTGTTTGGGTGTCTGCTTCGGTGGCCTCTGCTGTTTTGGTAGATTTTTGATCAGAGCCTCCGAGTATGTCTTTGTGTGTTTATGTGTATGATTTGAAGTTGTGATCGTACTATGTGAAACTGGGTTTGTGGTGTGTGTGGTTACCTTCTCCTCCTGTCTGGTCTTGCCAGTCCTATGTTGAGAGAGCTCAGCCTCCAGTTTGGCTATATAGTTGCATCTCTCGCATATATTTGTGTTTTGTGGGAGAAGGAGAGGGTTGTCTGTGTACATGAGGCAATTGTAACATTGCCTCAATATTCCCAGATTCACCAGCTGAGCAGGAGAGGACACTAGCAACTGATCCCTCGACATGCTAGAAGGAATAGACAAAAACTTTATGTAGATGAGTTTGAAAGGACTTCGGGGGATGTGGGTGATCGAAAAAGGGGTTTTAGGCTGGTGGGGTACTATGTATAATAAAAAGTGCTATATCAAGGTAAAAAGTACTTTAGGAGCAAGTGCTAGGCTTTACAGATAGAGAATAGTCTACTTAGGAATCAAGTAGAGCTGAACTTTTTAGATAGAGAACAGGCTGGTTAGATTAGCAGTACAGTTCAAGAAGAGCTGTTTTAAGGGAAAAAATGAAGAGTGGACTTTAGGTAGCCTGAATAGTTTAACCATGATTAAACGCCGCTGCTCTTGTGTGCTCCTGTGGCAACTCCGCGCTAAATCGTGCTAAAACGCACTAAATCGTGCTTTAGCGCGCTTTATAGCAGGGGGTTGAAAAGAGCTAGTAATTGACCCAAAATGGCCAATGGACTACTAGTTTCTGGCTGATACCACTCCAAAATGGACAAACAGGCTGCTCAGTGCTTCCCACTCCCACTGGTAAACAAAGAAGCTTCCTTTCTTCCAAATAAGGATATGGAACAGTTACAGGAACCAAGACAAAGCCCAGGGATCAGCAAACTCTGATACTGGACTATTCTAGTTCAGTAAGGCGGGAAATAAGAGAAAAATTTTTTTTTTTTTCAGAAACAGAGAAGAAAAACACCCAGCAACCTCTCTTCCAACTTCGTTCTCGCTCACACGTGTTCAAACTAATTACATTAGGTCACTTCTCAATAAACCGAAACCATGCTCCCCATCAGCAGTCATTACATTTGGGTAGAATCCCAAAGCTATGGTTGGGAGGCTGGAGCTAAACAGCATTAGGTGCGGCTATGCTTTTCGGCCCCAAAACTTGGACCGAACCACAAAAGGAGGGGGAGTATCGATATTCAAAGATATCCACACCTCCAGGTTGGTGGCAAAGCACGAAGCATCAAAGACTATCCATGTGCAACTAACAGTGGGTAAAACTGCCTTCCAGTTTATAGCCTGCTACAGACCACCCTCCCAAACCCAGGAACCCCACTCGGCCTTCCTGAGAACACTGGAAAATATGAAGGTCTCTCCAAACACCATTATATTGGGCGACTTCAACTACCCAAACACAGACTGGGAGCATTACTCTAGCTCCAACACCCTAGCCCAAAGGTTCCTAGAATTTATAAACTCAAATGCTATGGAACAACTTGTTACCACTCCCACAAGAGGGGAAAACATACTGGACCTGATCATCACCAACATGGGGACTCTATGCTCCAGACCAGAAGTGTATCCCTCACTGGTAAGATCAGACCATAAACTAATCTCACTGGATATTCACATCCCAACCCCACCCCCTGCCCAGAAAACCACAGTGAAAAACTTCTCTAAAGCAAATTTCACTCTCCTCAAAACTGAGGTGGAATCCTTCAAAGCCCCCGGGCCTGTGGAAAATACGGCCCAGACCGCAGAACCATTTTTAAACGCATTCTATGAACACCTTCAGGAATGCATGGATCATGCGATCCCAAATAAAACCAAGACCCAATCCTCCAAAGGAAGACGTCCTGTCTGGTGGACTCCAGCCATAAACAAACTATACAATAGAAGGAGGAAGCTACTAAATGATAGAGCAAAATCCCAAAAAGGGATGGCATCACTGATCAGTATTAGCAAAAAACTACGGGCACACATAAAATTGTCTAAGGCCAGCTTCGAGAGAAAAATTGCACAGGACACTAAGGATAATCACAAGGCTTTTAGTTATGTTAGGAACCTGGGTGGTAATTCCTAGATATGCTCAGAATTAGTCCAAAATGACAAAAAATACACCAAACCCACAGACATTGCCAACATCCTAGCTGACAGGTTCAGCGCAAACTTCTCCCCACGAAAAGCGCAAATATCTATCCTAGCAGAGTGCTGCCCCTGACATCTCAGATGCTCAGGTGAGAGCCGCCCTCCCCAAAGCAGAAAACACAGCATCAATGGGACCAGATGGTGTCCCGGGCTGCGTCCTAGATGAACTCCAAGAAGAGCTAAACCCAAACATAAAACTACTGTTCAATCTCAGCCTTACTACAGGATATGTGCCCAAAGAGTGGCGTACAGCAACAGTGGTCCCTCTCCATAAAGGTGGTGCCTCAACGGATCCTGGAAACTATCGCCCCATAAGCCTCACTAGCTTGGTCTGCAAAGCTATGGAAAGGATCATCATGGACCTCATAAATAAAGATATTGGGGACCTACAAACACTGGATCCTACCCAGTTTGGCTTTGTTAAGGGAAGATCCTGCCTCTTAAACCTGGTTGATTTCTTTGAAACAGTCACCAAGGCCATTGACGAGGGAAGGTGGTCCACACAGCCTACCTGGACCTCAAAAGCCTTCGATACAATACCCCACTCGGGCATTATAGATAAGCTCACCAGCTTAAATATAAACCCCTATGTCACTAGATGGATTGCAAACTGGCTCAAGGACAGAACCCACATGGTTAGAATTGCTGGAGCCATGTCAGACTCCAAACCAGTTACAAGTGGTGTCCCACAAGGCTCAGTCCTGGGACCTCTATTGTTCGGTATATATTTCGGAGGTACAGGCCAACACGGAATGACTGTGGCTGACGGTTCGCAGATGACTGCAAACTGGGTGCCATAATCAACTCTCCAGCCGACACAAGCATCCTCCAAAAGGGCCTCATAGAAACAGACAACTGGTGCCAGAGCCATGGCCTCAAGCTAAATGCCAAAAAGTGTATAGTCATCCCTTTGTCAAAAACAGTACCACAAATTACCACATAGGTGGTAATCCATTAAGTACAGAAGAAGTAATTAGGACCTGGGGACCCAAGTTGATAGCAATCTCTCATTTGACAACCACGTGGCCAAAGTGGTTAGAAAAACATTTTGTATAGCCCACCTAATCATGAAGGGATTCACATCTAGATCAGGGGAGGTCATCGTGCCTCTTTACTCATCCCTCATCAGGCCCATAATTGAGTACAATGCCCCTTTTGGGATGTACCTTACCAGACACCTGCAGCAACTGGAAAGACCCCAAAATACCTCACCAAGAGGATCAAAGGGCTCAAACAGATGCCATATGCTGCCCGGTTAAAGAAACTCCAGCTCTACTCAGTGGCATACTGCCTGTCCAACCCGGAATTAATGGACATGCTGCACCTCAGAAAATCCAAATCCCATCGAGCTACGCGCTCGAGAGACTTGAACCTCAACACTGAAATAAATAGGACATGCTGGAGGGACAGATTCATAACCCAGAGGCTCCCTTCACTCTGGAATAAAATCCCAGTCCAGATTAGGCAGAGTCCCTCATTGACTCTCTTCAAGAGGAATCTTGATGAGTGGATGGGAGATCGTAGGTTTACCCCGGGTATCACTTCTGTGTCACTGTTAGACAGAGGCACAGTATACTAACCTCGAAAAAGGGCATAGCAAAATAAATTTAAAATGGGTGGCGAAAGCCAAACACATTCTGGCTAAGCTTATAAATGCCCTAGGGCAAATAGCCTAGTATGAACCTATGAACCTATAAGGCCCTGCAGCACTGCAGTGGCAAAGCCTGCCCTGGACTTAGAGTAGAGAGTCAAATGATAATGCTTTGTAAAGGTGTTAACAGAACTCCAAGTAGTAGCCTCTAGAATGTCTTTGGTTGGTACTCCTCTGAGAAAGACTGCTGAAGTAGCTTGCAGCTCTGGTGGAATGAGATCTAATGCCCTTGGGCACAGGTTTACCATGGTGTAAGTAGCAGAAATGGATGCAGTGGCTTATCCACTTTGAAATTGTCTGCTTTGTAATAGCCTTTCCTTCTGATCCTGCAGCATATGACACTAGTAATTGCTCAGTTTTTCTTAGAGCTTTAGTCCTGCTCAAGGAGAATCTTAACTGTCTATGTACTTCCAAGGAATGCAGAATTCTTTCCCCTTTGTTCTACGGATTTGGATAAAAGGTTGGCAGATGAATTGTTTGGTTAAGAGCCACACTGGAAACCACCTTAGGCATCAAAGTAGGATTTGTCCTTAGAGACACCCTGTCTGGGTAAAATATGATAAAAGGCTCTACAGCCATGAGGGCCTGTAGCTCTGAAACTCTTCTTGCTGAAGTAATTGCTAGTAGCAGAGCTGTTTTCCATGATAAGAACGTTATACCAGCGGTAGCAGCTGGTTCAAATGGAGGCAGGGTGAGCTTTTCCAACACATAATTGAGGTCCCATGCAGGTAATAGTGATCTTCTAGGAGGCCTTAATTTTTTTTTTTTTTTTGCTCCTCTAAGATACTGCTTTAGTAAAGGATGAGAAAAGATTGGTGGCTCTGTATTGTAATGAGCCGAAATGGCAGAGGCATGGATTTTAATTGATGAGAAAGATAGGCCTTTGTCAAGCATCTCACTTAAGTATTGTAATATCTGAGGAATATTTGGTTCTGCTGTATCAGTTCCTTGTGCTTGATTCCAAGCACAGAATCTCTTCCATTTGTCAGCATACGATTTTCTAGTACTAGGCCTTCTGGCTTCCAAAATGACATCCATCACAGCTTTACTGAGAGGTGTTGTTTGTATAACTACATGATCAGCCATGCTGCCAGGTTAAGTGTCTGTAGTTGATTGTGCAGGATCTGATTGTTTTGCTGGGACAGTATTTGAGGTCATTGAGGTAAGGTCCAAGCTGGGTATTGAGACAAGTTCCTTAGGATTGGGTACCAGTACTGGTGGGGCCAGTCCGGGGCAATTAGTATCATCTTTAGTTTCTCTTGTCTGACTTTTAGGAGGACCTTGGGGAGAAGAGGCAGAGGAGGAAAGGCGTAAACTGATAGGTTTTTCCAAATCAGGGATAGGGCATCCACTCTCAATGCTTGTCTGTGACAAGTCCTTGTGCAGAATTTTTTCAATTGATAATTTTGAGGAGAGGCAAATAGAGCTATGTCTAGGCTCCCCCATTTCTCTGTTATCATGCTGAAGACTTGTGGATTTTGTTTCCACTCGTGAGGATCCATAAGGTTTCTTCTTAAATCACCTGCCAGTGTATTTTGTTTTCCTGGCAGGAATTGAGCTTGAAGATGTGTTAGGTAAGTCAAAGCTGTGTCCCACACTGCCATAGCTAATCTGCAAAGTGGGTATAAGTGTGTGCCCCCTTGCTTGTTTATATACCACATGACTGTGGTGTTGTCCATCTTTATCAGTAGTTGTCCTGGATGAAGTAAGTCCTTGAAGGCTATTAGGGCATTTTGAACAGCTAGCATCTCTTTCTGGTTGACATGTAGATGCATTTGTTTTGGGGTCCATATGCCCTGAATGCATCTTCCTGCCATGTGGGCCCCCCAGGCATAATCCAATGAGTCTGTTGTTAAGGTTTGGCTGGCAGAGGGGAGAGTGAAGGCCCGTCCCATGTTTTGCTGACATGCCTTTGCCCACCATAGAAACTCCTCTTGTAGGCAGGGAATTAGAGGAATCATTGCTTCCAGACTGTGAGAATGTTGACTCCATAAACATTTTAGGTACCATTAAAGTTTCCTCATATTCAGTCTTGCATATGGAATCAGTAGGATGCAGGGTGCCACGAAGCCCATGGCCTGTAGAATTTGTCTTGCAGATAACTGGGTTTTTGTTGCCATCAGTTTGAAGTAAGTAGTCAGTTGCCTTTGCTTGTCTGGCGTGAGGTAAGCCATCTGGGCAGTTGTATTCAGGCTTGCACCCAGGAATGTTTATCTTTTGAGAGGGTACCAGTTGTGATTTCTTTTCGTTTATTGTGTACCCTAGGCATGTTAGAAGCCTTTTCACAAACACCAGGTGTCGAAGAATGTCCTTGTTCTCTGCTTGAATGAGACAGTCATCTAAGTAAGGATATATTTGTATACTTCATTGTCTGCAAAATGCAATTACTGGTGCCAGGCACTTTGTAAAGACCCTGGGCGCAGTAGATAAGCCAAAGGGCAGTGCACAGAACTGGTAATGCATTAAGCCAGCCTTGAATCTGAGGTATCTTCTGCACGATTGTCTTATTGGGACATGCAGGTATGCCTCTTTTAGGTCTAATGTCACCAGCCAAGCATTCTTGCCCAGCATGGGCAGAAGCTGCTGCAAAGTCAGCATTTTGAATTTTGGAATGTCCAGGTATGTGTTCAGAATTGATAAATCCAGTATTGGCTGCCAGGCCTTGTCCTTTCTGGGTACCAAGAACAGTCTTGAGTAAAAACCTTGTCCTTTTTCCTGTTCTGGTACTGGCTGAATGGCCCCCATATCTATGAGGGACGTAACCTGTTTCTGTGCCTCTGCCCATTGATTTTTTGGCAGATCTGGCCAACCATTTGCCATTGGCAGAGTGTGGAAATGGAATCTGTATCCCTGTGATACTATGTTTAGTACCCACTTGCTCTGGGTTATTAACTGCCAATTTTGAGCAAAAAGTGCAACTTTTCCCCCTATGGGTGCTGCCAAAAGATAAGTGCTTGGTGTAGGCAGAGGGAAGTCATTGGGATTGTTTTCTGTAGGTTTAAGCTTTATCTCCTCCAGATTTGGCGGTAGAAGTGCCCCATTGCTTTGACCTGTATGAATCTTGCTTCTGGTAACAGGAACCCTTAGGGTGTCTGGATTTGCCCCTTTGAGCTCTGTCTGACACAGGAAAGGACCAATTTTTTGTAGGCCAGTATCTACTGAATCTAGGTGGCTGCACTTGTAAGAAGTCTTTAGCAGTTTGCATAGACCTAGCTTTGTCTTCCATTTTCTTTAAAACCTCTTCTGCCTTAATACCAAACAGAGAATCATGCTGTAAAGGTGCATCTAGCAATTTAGCTTTAACATAAGGCAACCTGTGTTCCTTTAACCAGGTATGCCTCCTAATCACAGATCCAGTAACTGCAGCCCTGCAGGAGGCCTCTAAGGAGTCAAAACCACATTGCAAAGAATGCTTTCCAACCTGTTCAGCTGCATGCAATAATTCCTGCAATTCTTTATTTTCTGCACATTCTGAAATCAACATAATTTTCTGTTTCAGCAATCCCATAACATGTTGTTGGTACTTAAGAATATGAAATTGACAGTTTAATGCCCTGATTGCCAAGGTTGCAGATGTATAAACCTTTTTTCCCCATCTGTCCAGTGCCCTTGAATCTCTGTCAGAGGGGGTAGGATTTTTTGTTGTTGAGGCCTTAACTCCCTTTGGACCCTGTGAAATAGTTTCAGGATCAGCAGCAGGGTTTCTAAATAAAAATTTATGCAAGTCAGGGACCCTGTAATATCTCTCAGGCTTACTGGGAGCCGGAGGTAAGGAGTCAGGGGTCAAGCTTGACAACGAAAACACATCATCCACAATGTCTGAAACAGGGGGAATGGCTAAAGGCCTGTGCTGAGGGAGAAGAAGGAAATCCCTGAGCCTCTTTTTTGATTCTGAGAAGTCTTGACTCTCCAGTGAAAATGCTCCCTCAAAGTATGCAAGGTTTCTCCAAATGAATAATCCTCAGGAGGAGACGCGGATGGTATGGACTCCTCTGCATCAGAATTCTCATAGGGAGGTATAGATAATTCCTGATCAGAAGAGGAATCAGAAGAAATAGAAACCTGATCTGAAGATTCATAATCAGTGTCTTGCCTAGGCCTCTTATCTGGAGGGGGATGGGTACCCCTGATCAAGGTAATAAGGTCTTCAGCCATTTTGATCATCTGTTTTTAGGCATAGAGGCCTGTGCATGTGGCTCATGCGTCATATTTTTCATTTTAGAAGTTGCTTTTGTCTTTGGTTTGGCAGCTGTCGTCGGTTTGATATACAAATGTTGAGGTCTGAATACACCCTCAGAAGCCGGTGCCTGCTCAGCGGCTCAGGACCCATCCGAAGGAGATACATCCGTTGGTCCAATACCTTGAGTATCTTGCGGCATGCCGAACTCCTCGTGGGTGTCGGTAGAGGCCTGCGACTCGAAGGTAGCGGTTATCAGGGGGCTGCAAAAGTGCCTCACTGAGTACCGGCGAACTGGCGACTGGCTTAGGAGAAGCTTCGTCGGTTTTGGATCTCGACTGCCTTTCTCTGTCTTTTTCTTAGTGTTTTTTATGTACTCCGGTAGTCGGACTGCTATTTGACGACATTTCTGGGTTGTTAAATTTGTTTCCAAAATACTTAGATGCAAAAATATACCGACGCTTAATAGTGCGTTGGTTAAATCTAGCACAAAACCGACAGCCAGGCACGTTGTGATCAGGGCCTAGGCAAGGAATACAATATAAATGGAAATACTTATGAGGTATTTGCTTCCCACTAGTAATACAATTATTAACTTTTTCTGACATCGGTAAGGGACAAGAAAAAAACGTTTCCCCAACGGGGTACTTAGCTTTAGTGAAGACTTCGGTTCTGAAACTCAAACTCGAATATTTCAGTAGTCGGCCGACCGGCACTTGCGAAATGCTTCTGCTTCGGGCACCGCGCGGCAAGAAAGACTGAAGAAAATGGCGTCGGCTGCATGTTTTATACCCCTGATGACCTGACGTCATGGAAGAGAAGACAGCAACTGACGCAGGACCCAAGACTTTGGAATTTAGGATGACTGAGGGCAACCTGCCAGCATATTACCCAAATGTAATGACTGCAACAGTGAAACATGAAGAACATCCAGGGTTCCCCAAGGCTCCATACTTGGTCCCCTTCTGTTCATCATCTTTACTAACTACCTCTACACATTATGTCCCCTCTCCACAGTAATACAATATGCTGACAACTCTACCATTATCTCCTTCTCCAACAATTAGACAACCTACACACCCTCACTCAGCAATCTCTACACTCTGCCGAAAAATGGCTAATGTATAACCAACTATTGCTAAACCCTAAGAAAACCAAATGCCTCCTCTTTCTACCTAAAACTCTTGAACCACAAAAATCAAATTTCACAGTCACATCCCTAAACAACACAACTATAGCTGTTGAAACTCACACAAAACCTCTTGGTGTGACAACAGATGACCAACTCAAACGTGTCCTCATATTCACCAAAGCATTAAAAAAAACACTAGATATTAGACCTAGTATATAGACACAAAACATTCCTATCTGAAAAATCCAAACCCACCCTTGCTCAAGCATTTCTATTCACCACTCTTATCTATACTGCCCCTATCCTCACTAACCTGCAAACCAATATCCTATCTAAATTGGGTCTCACATATCATAAAATTGCAAGATTTGCTGCTAATAAGCCCTACTGATCTCACCACTGTCTATCTCTGAAAAGCCTCCAATGGCTAGAATTGCACCATCAACTCCTTCTACCCCAGATGTACCCAACTCAATCCATTCTTAACAATCCAACCTCTTGTCCTGCTCTCTCTTCCCTGATCTCCTATTACACCCCAAATCAAGCTCTTCAAAGCTCAAAATAGCACCTTCTAGAGGTATACATGGCTAAGAAAAATAATGGCAAACTCCTATACAGCCACTCCTTAGCCAACACCTGGAACAAATTACCTCTACATATTTATCCTCTATTACCAAAACTAAAGTCTTCAAAAAAGAACTAAAATCCCACTTGAAAAACTCATGGTCATGTTTATGCCATGATCCAACTTAAACCTTAAACCTCCTACTAATTACCTACCAACTTCCTACATCTCTTTTTATTTTCTAAACTATTACTTGATCTCCCATTTTTTCTTAAGCCAACATTTTCCTTTGGTTTCTACTCTTACACTGTAGAACACTGTAGCTTAATATCTGTATACAGTATCTTTTTCACCTGTACTTCCTCATGGCCTTGTTGAAGTGTACCAGCTGTGTATATTTTAATGTCTATGTGCAATATGCTAAACTGGAGCTTCTGTACCAACTCTATATATTAATGTTTATTGTAATTTTTTTAACTGGAGATTTTGTAATTTTGATTAATCTGGAGCTCTTCTCGTCAGGCCTCCACTGAAAAAGGGCTTCCTGCCCAGTCAGACTAACCCGGTCATCAAATGTGTAAATAAATAAATAAACAAATAAATATAAGAACAACAACCATTCAAAATATTATAATCATAAAGTAGCAGAAAGTATGCTTAGAACTGAGCTAACATGGGAAAGGAGATTTTACCAATAGAGATTACTGCAAGTAGGGGTATAGAAAACAGGCAAGAGGGGGCTGAAAGTTACTGGTGGAAATTAGTAAAGCAACCAAGGTATTGGCAGCAAATAACTAAGGACTGAAAGGCAATAGAGTGTGGTGAAGCTAAGCAGAAGGTTGGACTGCAAAATGGAGACTGCCTTCCCTAACAGGGATTGATAACATAGTACAGGCAAAGAGAAATGAAGAGAGGAGTGCTAAATGAAAGACCAGCTCTGGTAGAGTTTTTAGTTGAACCTACAACAGAAGCTGATGTTAAAGGGATAAGTAGGGCAACATGTACAATATTGCATGATAACCTTAAGAAGAAATTAGAGGATGTTAGAAAAAGACGGGAAAACAGAATGGAAATGCAGGTAATTTACACAGGAACAATGAAAGGACATCTGTATGATTCCTAAATATGAAATGTGAGGAAGTTTTTGGATTTCTAGATGGAAGTATTTGCATAGTTATTTTTATATACCAAACAAATTATTTTTTTTTTCCTTTGGTAGATAGCAAATGGTGGAAGGAAGTGTGATGGAAAAGAGAGGATTAGAAGAGAACATGTGTTTCAGAATGTAACAAGATGTTATATTTCAAAACTTCCCTACAGAGTACCATGTCAAAAATGTTGGGGAAGCAAATTGTTGTAACTAAAGAAATGATTCTTTGCAACTGGGATACAAGATGTCAATTGCCCACACATACTTACACCATACTATGTGTAATGCTACTGGCTATCAAAAAAAGCAATTGCTAGAAAAATAGAAATCAAAGTCTAAACCAAATGCAACTGAAGCATTGAATATTGTACAGAAGTTAAAATAAAGGAAAGTTGTGTAAAATCTTACCATAACCACAGATGTCCTTCTCTTCCATGTTGCATTTCTCACTAGCAGGTTGACCCTTCTTCCCATCAGCTTATTCGGACAGGTTTCAAAGCTTTTTCAGTCCCTCTTGGTGCGTCAAACGTCTGACATGTAGGCTGGTACATGAGCCATAAAAGTGATGTCTGCGCGCACCAGTCCTCAGAACCAAGAAGCCCCAGACGGAGCCAGTCCTGATAGCACCGCTTGTGTAGGAGCCGATGAGAGCAAGTGCAAGGAGAACAGGGGGATGCAGGGAGGGAAGGAATACTGCAACATGGAAGAGAAGGGCATCTATGGTTATGGTAAGATTTTACACAACTTTCCTATGTCCTTCTATTCCAATGTTGCAACATTCACTAGTGAGTGAGTGCAAAAGCTCACTGCTGGCTGGGTGGTGGTCTGGATGAGGATTCCAGGAACCAATCCAGGATAGCCCTGGCAAATCCTGCTCTGGTCCTGGAGATGTGGTCCAGCTTGTAGTATGTGGTGAAGGTGTGCACAGATGACCAAGTAGCAGCTTCCAGAATGGAGTTAGTATCTAGACCTTTAAGGAAGGCTCCAGAGGAGGCCACGGCCTTTGTGGAATGGGCTCTGACGTTGCTCGTGGGTGTCTTTCCATGGTGAGAGTAACAAAAGGAGCTGGCCCTAGCAATCCGAGAAGAAATGGTTTGCTTTCTTACAGCTTTCCCCAAAGCCCTGGGGTGGAAGGAAACAAACAGCTGGTCTGATTTGCATATAGGCTTGGTCTTATGCAAGAAGAAATGGAGTTGCCTGTGTACATCCAGGGAGTAAAGGACTCTTTCACTGTCTCCCTGCAGGTTAGGAAAGAAGATGGGAAGATGAATAGCCGGATTTAGTCAGACGTAATTAACCACCTTGGGGTTGAAGGCGGGATTTATTCTGAGGGTGACCCTGTCGATATGGTAAACTAGGAAGGGTGGAGTAGCCATGAGGGTTTGGAGCTACGAGACCCTCCTGGCTGATGTTAAAACTACTAGCAGTACTATATTCCAAGTGCAAAACTTCAAGTCAGCCTTGCCAGCTGGTTCAAAGGGTGGCAGAGTGAGTTTTTCCAGCACATAATTAAGATCCAAGGGAGGAGGATTTGGTTTCCTAGGGGGTCTTAGGTGTAAAACACCTTTTAGGAATAGTTTGGCTGAGAGACTGGAAGCAAGTGGGGTCTCCATAGGCAGGCAGGCAGAAATGTCTGACAGGTGTGCTTTTAAGGAGGGGTAAGACAAGCCTGTCTTTAGCAGTTCACACAGGTAAGAGAATTAGAGGCAGGTTGCTGTCCAGCAGCTCTGTCTTTTCTGACACCAGATACAAAACCTTCTCCATTTAGAGATATAGGATTTCCTTGTGTTTGGTTTCCTGGCATCCTGCAGTACTGAGGGCACGTCCTCATTGTATAAGTGTCTGAAGGGAATCAGAATCAGTCACAGGGGAGGTGCAGGGGGATCTCCACTGTTGATGAATCCGTGTCCCCTGGTGCTGTGTGATTATTTCAACTGAGGGGGGTAACTTGTGGTTATTGCCCTTGGATAGATGAAGTAGGGGGAACCAGCGCTGCCTTGGCCAAAAGGGGCTCACCAACAAGACTTCTGGTGAATGCTGATGAATTTTCAATACGGCTCTATATATCAGAGGGAAAGAGGGAAAGGCATACAGGAATTTCCCCTTCCAGGGCATTAAGAAGGCATCTGTTTGAAGAGCCTTCGGGTCGTAAGTTCTGGAGCAACAGCTCTGTAGTTGCCTGTTTGTGGAGGAGGTGAACAGGTATATCTGTGGAATACCCCACCTGTGGATCAGCTCTAGGAATACCTCCCTTCACAGCATCCACTCGTGACTGTCTGAGGAGGTTCTGCTTAAGGAGTCTGCCTGGCAGTTTTGTTGGGACGGGATGTAGGCTGCCTGTAGTGAGATCCCCTGGGAGACAGCTAGTTCCCATACCTGTAGGGCTAGTCTGCAGAGGAGGTAGGACTTGGTACCTCCTTGTTTGTTCAAGTACCACATCACTGTGGTGTTGTCTGTGAAGATCTTCAGAATGCCCTGTCTGAGGAAAGGTAGAAAGGCCTGCAGGGCCAGAAGTATGGCTGACATTTCTTTGATGTTGATATGCCATTGTTTGTGTTTGTTTTTCCACAAACCTTGCACTTTCCTTGTGTCTAACGTTGCTCCCCAGCCCAGATCTGAGGGGTCTGTGCGCATGATCTGAGAAGCAGGGGGAAACTGTAAGGGGAGACCTGGCTTTTGGGTCACCTGGGCCATCCACCACTTTAGCTCTTGGTGGAGGCAGGGTAGAAGTGGGATTCTGAACTCTAAGGGGTGAAAATGCTGGGTCCATACTGAGCGAAGATACCATTGCATCTTTCTCATGTGTAATCTTGCCAGTGGCAGCATGGGAATTGTGGCAAGCATGTGGCTGAGAAATTTGAAGAATTCCCTCGCAGTTAGGGTGGGTGAAAGGAGGGCAGATTGAAGGAGTTGGGTCAGGGAAAGCACTTTTTCCTGAGGTAGGAAGGCCATCCTGAGGTCTGTTCTGATTCTGCATCATAGGATGACAATGTCTTGTGTAGGATTTAGATTGGATTTGGGGAAGTTTATGAGAAACCTTAGAGACTGTAGCAGGAGCAGGAGCAGGAGGCCCTCTGTGTGGGCTAGAAGGGTTTGTCTGCTGCTTGAATGAGCAGATTGTCTAGGTATGGGAAAATGGGCATACCTCTTGTTCTGCAGTAAGCAATGACTGGGGCTAGGCATTTTGTAAAAACCCTTGGAGCAGTGGACAGTCCAAAGGGCAAGGCACAAAACTGAAAATGCAAGGAGCCTGCTTTGAATCAGAGGAATTGTCTGGAGGACAGTTTTATTGGAATATGTAGATGTCCAGGGTTACCATGAAGGCCTGGGGAAGAATGAGGGGAAAAAGAATGGGTAGCGTTATCATCCCGAAGGAAGAAACCTTCAGGAATGGGTTGAAGTGGGAAAGGTCTAGGATGGGTCTCCATGGTCCCTCCTTCCCGGGCACCAGAAAAATTCTGGAGTAGAAACCTCTTCCTCAAGCAGAGGGGGGGGGGGTGAGTTATATGGTGCCTTGCAGCAGCAGGTTGTTTAGAACCTGGGGGAGGAGGAACCATTGAGAGGGTAAAGGTAGTGATATAGGAAGTTTTGGGGGGAGGGATATCCAAGACATGAAGTAACCCTCCTTCAAGATAGACAAAACCCATTTGTCGGATGTCACTAGGGCCCATGCAGGGAGGCAGTGAGAGAGATGGGAGGATAAAGGTATGGTGGGAGGAGGGGGGGTAGAAAAGGAGGCAGGCAGTCAGATGCTGCCTGCCCTTTCTGGAAAGGCAGGTCTCTGGGAGGAGGTTTGAGGTGTCCTAGGTTGAGTAGTCTGCCTCCCGTGTGGTCTTCTAGACCTAGAGGGGGCAGAGGGCCTAGAAGATATTCTAATAAACTGTGTCGTGGCCGGGTAGTGTCTTTGAAATGTTGGGATTGGAGAGATAAGAAGATGCTTTAGATAGTACAGTTTTGTACCTACCATAAATGTAGATGTTCGAGTGTCTTCACTGCTGCAGTCATTACACTTGGGTTATCCGGCCATCAGGCGGTCCCGCAGTCGGCCAGAGTTCCAAAGTCTTAGTCCGGCGTCGGTTGCTGTCGCTTCTTCCCTGACATCAGTGCGCCAGGTGTATATAAGATGCAGCCGATGCCATTTTCTTCAGTTTTTCTTGCCCCAGATGTCAGGTGCCCCCAAATAAGTAGGCAACATACATTACTAATAACAAATACATAACAAATGAAATCCAATTCTTCCAATTACAAGCAAATACACCAAATAGGTTGTATTGGTAGTAAGGTATAGATAAGTCCCAGGGATGGAGGGTAGGTAACCTGGACTGCAGCAGTGAAGACACTCGAACATCTACATTTATGGTAGGTACAAAACTGTACTATGTTCATCGTGTTTCACTGCTGCAGTCATTACACTTGGGTAGAATCCCAAAGCTAAGGTTGGGTGGCTGGTGCTAAAAAGCACTGGGTGTGGCTATAAGGCCCTGCAAGCACTGCAGTGGCGAAGCCAGCTCTGGATTTTGAGTAAAGAGGCAGGTGGTAATGCTTGGTGAAGGTATTCACTGAACTCCAAAGTTGCTGCTTCCAAAATATCCTTAGTAGGTACTCCACTGAGGTAGGCAGTAGAAGTGGCTGTAGCTCTGGGGGAATGAGACCTGATGTTGCTAGGTACAGTTTTTCCATGTTGTGTGTAGCAGAAACGTATAAAGTGTCCTATCCATTTGGAAATGGTCTGTTTTGAAATAGCTTTCCCCTGTGATCCTGCAGCATACGCTACAAACAATTGCTCAGTTTTTCTGAAGGCTTTTGTTTTATCCAAATAGTAGCATAGCTGTCTATGTATGTCCAAAGTATGCAGAAGTCTCTCCCCTTTATTCTGGGGATTTGGATAAAATGTTGGCAAATGAATAGTTTGGTTAAGGGCCACACCTGATACCACCTTTGGCATGAAAGTAGGATTTGTTCTTAAAGACACCCTGTCTTGATGAAAAATGATGAAAGGTTCCACTGCCATTAGTGCCTGTAACTCTGAAACTCTTTGTGCTGAAGTTATTGCCAAGAGCAGAGCAGTTTTCAATGAGAAATATTTTAATTCTGCTGAATTTGCTGGTTCAAAAGGAGGTAAAGTTAATTTCTCCAAGACAAAGTTAAGGTCCCAAGTTGGAGTTGGAGCTCTACGGGGCGGTCTTATGTTTTTAGCCCCTCTGAGGTACTGTTTAAGCAAAGGATGCAAAAATAATTGGTGGATCTGTGTTGTAATGAGCAGAGATGGCAGAGGCGTGGATTTTAATGGATGAAAAGGATAGGCCTTTGTCCAGCATCTCAGTCAGATATTGTAGTATCTGAGGAATGTTGGGGACAAGAGGGTCAAGGCCTTCAGTCTGGTTCTAGGCACAGAATCTTTTCCACTTTTATGAGTAGGATTTCCTGGTGCTAGGCCTCCTGGCCTCCAAAATAACATCCATCACAGCTTGAGTGAGAGGTGTAGTCTGCTGTATTAAGTAATCTGCCAAGCAGCCAGGTTTAATGTTTTGAGCTGGCTGTGAAATATTTTATTGTTTTGCTGAGTTAGAAGGTGCGGAACTTGAGGTAAAATCCATGGTGGGCCCTGAGCTAAGTTCTTTAAGATTGGGTACCAGTGCTGGCGTGGCCAGTCTGGGGCAATCAGGATCATTTTTGGCTTTTCTTGTCTGGCTTTTAGGAGTACCTTTGTAAGAAGAGGCAGAGGTGGGAAAGCATATACTTGTAGGTTTTTCCAGCTGAATGAGAGAGCATCCACCTTCCATGCTTGTGTGTGGTAAGTCCTTGTGCAGAATTTCTGTAGCTGGCAATTCGGTGGGGAGGCAAACAGATCTATGTCCGGGCACCACCATTTTTGTGTTATCATGCTGAATATTTGTGGATTTCATTTCCACTCATGTGGATCTATGAAGTTTCTGCTTAAGTCGTCTGCCAGAGTATTTTTCTCTCCTGGCAGGAATTGTGCTTGCAGATGAACTTGAAAGGTTAGAGATGTATTCCACAAGGTTATGGCTTGCCTGCAGAGGGGGTATGAATGAGTGCCCCCTTGATTGTTTATGTACCACATAACTGTGGTGTTGTCTGTCTTTATTATTAGTGGTCCTGGATGTAAAAGGTTCTTGAAAGCTGTTAGGGCATTTTGTACAGCTAGCATCTCTTTTTGACTGATGTGAAGATGCCTTTGTTCTGAGGTCCACTTGCCCTGAATACATTTTCCTGCCATGTGTGCTCCCCAGGCGTAATCCGAAGCATCTGTTGTCAGTGTCTGACTGGCTGAGGGCTGAGTGAAAGGTTGTCCCTTGTTTAGGTGACATGCCTGTGCCCACCACCGAAAAGTACAGTTTTGTACCTACCATAAATGTAGATGTCCGATAGATATGCAACTGCAGTCATAACATATGGGTTGTCCTGCCTCAGGCAGCCCTCGGTCGGCCGGATTCCAAAGTCTGGGTCCGACGTCGGCTGATGTCGCATTTCTCCGCGCCAGAGCTGCTGGAGTATATAAGCATCAGCCGACGCCATTTTCTTCAGTGTTTCTTGCCCCAGATGCCAGGTGCCCTCCAAGGAAGGCTGTAATCAAATTGGAAGACAAAAACAGGATTCCAGACAAATAAGTAAGCAATAAACAGATACACCATAACAGATATCCCCAGCTAAGAGAAACAGGGATAGGAGTGGACCCAAGGCATAGAGGGGTATGGAGGGAGGGAAAATCCGACTGCAGTTGCATATCTATCGGACATCTACATTTATGGTAGGTACAAAACTGTACTATGTTCTTCAAGAATGCAACTGCAGTCATAACATATGGGTAGAATACCACAGCTTAGCTGGGGGAGGAGGTATGCTCTAGGAAAGAGATGGTGTGGCAATCAAACCCTGCAGGACTGCCGAAGCAAAGCCTGCTCTGGATCTGGAGTATAGAGGGAGATTGTAGTGTTTGGAGAATGTATGCATGGAGCTCCATGTAGCAGCTTCTAGAATGTCCTTTGTAGGCACCCCTCTTAAGAATGCTGTAGAGGTGGTTGTAGCTCTGGTGGAGTGTGGTCTGACATTGGCTGGAACATTCTTCCCATGGAAGGAATAACAAAATCTGATGCAATGTCCAATCCATTTTGAAATGGTCTGTTTTGAAATTGCTTTTTCTTGTACTCCAGGGGCGTAAGCTACAAAAAGTTGATCAGACTTCCTACTGGTCTTGGTTCTGTCTAGGTAGTAGCGAAATTGTCTGTGAATGTCCAAGGTATGTAGCAGTCTTTCCCCTTTGTTCTCAGGATTGGGGAAAAAAGCAGGCAGATGAATAGCTTGATTTAAAGAAACCCTAGATACCACCTTTGGCATAAAAGTAGGGTTGGTTCTTAAGGAGACCCTGTCTCTGTGAAAGATTATGAATGGTGGTATTGCCATTAGGGCCTGTAGTTCCGAAACCCTTCTTGCTGAGGTAATTGCCAACAGGAAAGCTGTCTTCCATGAGAGAAATTGTAAGTCCACTGAAGCTGCTGGCTCAAACGGAGGTAGAGTCAGTTTTTCTGGGACAAAGTTGAGGTCCCAAGCTGGCACTGGAGCCTTTCTTGGTGGCTTAATGTTCTTGATTCCCCTGAGGAATTGCCTTAGCAGAGGATGTGAAAACACAGGCGGATCGGTATTATATCTAGCTGAAATAGCTGAAGCATGTATCTTTACGGAAGAATATGAGAGTCCATTCTGTAGCATATCTGCCAAGTATTCCAGGATGAGTGGGATGTTCAATAATGATGCATCATGTCCCTTGCTGGTATTCCAAATGCTGAATCTCTTCCATTTTGCTAAGTAAACCTTTCTGGTGGATGGTCTTCGAGCTTCTGTTAATATCCGCTGAACTTCCTTGGAGAGAGATAGATTGAGGTTATTCATGGGATCTCCCAGGCTGTTAGCTGCAGTGTCTGAAGATTTGGATGCACTGTTTTGAAGTTGTGTTGAGTCAAAAGTAGGGGCCATTGTGGAAGGGCCCACTTCTTGTTGTGACATATGCTCCATAGTAGTGGGTACCAGTGTTGTCTTGGCCAGTCTGGAGCTATTAGGATCCCCTTGGGTCTCTCTGCTTTGATCTTTAGTAATACTGTGGTCATCAGTGGCAGAGGTGGGAATGCATAGATTTTTAGGAAGTTCCAGTTGAATGAAAGAGCATCTATTTTCCAAGCTTGTGGATGGTATGTCCTTGAACAGAATTTTTGTAGATGATGGTTGAGGTGAGAGGCAAATAGGTCTACTTCTGGCCTGCCCCATTTCGAGGTGAGTTGTGTGAAGATCTTCGGATGTAACCTCCACTCGTGTGGATCTATGAAATTCATACTTAGGCTGTCCGCCAGCACATTGTCTTTGCCTGGAACAAACTGGGATTGTAACTGTATGTTTAGGCTCAGTGATTTTTCCCAAAGATTCATTGTTAGTCTGCAAAGGGGGTAAGAATGGGTGCCCCCTTGCTTGTTTATATACCACATCACAGTGGTGTTGTCTGTCCGTATCAATAAATGGCCTTGCTGAAGTTGTTGTCGAAAGGCCTCGATGGCATGCATTACTGCCAGCATTTCCTTTTGGTTTATACGCAGATGTGTTTCCTTTGGAGACCACTGTCCTTGTATACATCTGCCTTCCATGTGCGCGGCGTCTGTGGTCATGGTCTGTGTTATCTGAGGTTTTTTGAATGACATACCTGTGTTTGCCTGGCTTACCGAGGCCCACCATAGGAATTCCTTTTGTAGGCATGGAATGAGTGGTATGGTTGCCTCTAAGTTGTTGCTGTGCTGAGACCATAGGTTTTTTAGGTACCATTGAAGCTTTCTCATGTGTAGTCTTGCTAATGGAACCAGGAGAATGCAGGATGCCATGTAACCCAGGGCCTGTAGGAATCTCCTTGCAGTCATCTGGGTGAGTTTTGCCAAACCTTTGAAATAATGAGTTAACTTCTCTTGCTTGTCTTCTGTCAGGTAAGCCATTTGAGAGGCTGTGTCTAGATTGGCTCCTAAGAAGGTTATTTGCTGGGATGGTTGAAGTCTTGACTTTTGAAAGTTGACTGTGTATCCCAGAGCCTAAAGTAATTGTATGACATAGTTCAAGTTTTTTGTCAACATCAATTTGTCGTCCGCTTGTATGAGGCAGTCGTCCAAGTACGGGTAAATTTGGATCCCCTGGAGCCTGCAATGAGCAATTACTGAAGCCAGGCATTTTCTGAATACTCTGGGCGCAGTAGATAAGCCAAATGGCAATGCTGAGAATTGATAATGCTCTGGCCCTGCAAGAAATCTGAGGTATCTTCTGCAGCTGTGTCTGATAGGGACATGCAGGTATGCCTCCTTGAGGTCCAGAGTAATCAGCCAAGACCCCTTGCCCAGCATGGGAAGGAGTTGCTGTAGAGTCAGCATTTTGAACTTTGGTACTATGAGAAAAGTGTTTAATGCGGACAAATCCAGTACTGGTCTCCATTGAGTTTCTTTTCTTGGAACAAGGAACAGTCTTGAGTAGAACCCCTGGCCTTGTTCTTGTTGTGGAACTCTTTCTATTGCTTTGATCTGAGTAAGCAGAGAAATTTGCTTGATAGCCTCTGCCCTCTGGTTTTGGGGTAGGTTTGGCATGCCTTGTTTTCTTGGTAAGGTATGAAAATGGAACCTGTAGCCATGATCTATAATGTCCAAAATCCATTTGTCCTTTGTCAATCTGTGCCAATTGTCTGAAAACAGAGATAATTTTCCCAAGGGAGCTTCTATTTGTTCCTTGGTCAGCGGACAGAGGAAAGTCATTGAGATTGTGCCTGTGGGGCAGGGGACCCCGTGTCACTTCTTTGGTTTGCTGGCTGCCATTGTCGCCCCTGTACGGACCTCTGTATTGTCCTCTTCCTCGCCACGCCTGTTTTACCCCTTTGAAATTTTTCAGGATTAGGAAAGGACCAGTTTTTGAAGGCCAATTCCTGCTGAATCTGGGGGGCTGAACCTGGAGGAAATCTTTGACCGTCTGAACTGATTTTGCTTTTTCCTCGATGGACTTTAACACATCTTTGGCATTAGCACCAAAAAGCTTGTTCTTTTCCAAGGGTGCATCCAGAAGTTTTGCCTTAACATGATCTGGTAGAGGTTGTGCTTTTAACCATGCATGTCTACGAATGACTGCCCCTGTCATAGCTGCCCTACATGAAGCTTCCAATGCATCATATCCACACTGCAGAAAGTGATTGCTGACTTGCTGAGAATTATGTACAGCTTCCTGCAAAGACTTCCTGTCTAAAGGATCAGGAGAGGCCAAGGTTTTCTGTAAATCATCTAACAGGTAATCCTGATATTGTAACATATGAAAGAGGCAATTCAGAGCTCTCATAGATAAAGTAGTGGAAGTGTAGACCTTTTTCCCCATCTCTCTAATGACCTAGCTTCCTGTTGGAAGGTAAGGATTTTAGAGGTGGAAGCTGAAACACCTTTAGGTCCCTGAGAAATAGTTTCTAAATCAACAGCATGGGCCCTGAATAAATGGGAATGTGTTTCTGGGACCCTGTAATATCTGTCTGGCTTGGCTGGAGCAGGAGGAAGAGAATCAGGGGTAACACTGGAGTCAGAATATAGATCATCCAAAACATCAAGCACAGGAGGAATAGCTAAGGGCCTGTGCTGAGGCTTTTAAGGAAGGTTCAAGGCTTTCTGGAATCAGAATATTCCTGGCCTTGCCACTTGAAATGTTCCCTCATGGTATGCAGAACTTCCCCAAAAGAAATATCCTCAGGAGGGAGGCAGGGATGGAATCCTCTGCATCCGAGTCCTCATAGGTCTGGAAGAGCTCTTCCTGGCCATCGGAGTGGACAGAGTCCTCAGAATCCTCATCTGAAGGGATAGGGTCAGAGGGTTCAACCCGGGGTCTCATCAGAAGGAGACTGGGATCCTCTCTCAGGATGGGCCTGTGAACCTCTAATCATGGAAATTAAGTCTGCGGCCATAGTCATGATTTGTGTCTCAGGAGTAGGCTGAGGTAAGGCTTTAGCAGCAAGGTGCTTGGTCTTGCTGGCTGCCTTAGCACGAGTGTAGGCCTTAATAGACATGGCCATAGGAGGCCTAGCAGCTCCACGTGCAGGAGTGACCTTATCTACAGCAATGGTCTCGGGCATTTCCTCGGTTTCAGTATCCGGAGGAAAATCTATAACTGGCGTCTGAGTGGTATCCGGTATAGGAGTCATTGATAATGCAGTGTCTTCGGTTCGGAGCGGTGGAAAAACCGTCTCAGGGGGAACCGGAGCACACGCGGTAGGTTTTGGCGTGGAGTCGGTGGTAGACGCGGGCCGAGGATGTCGGTCCCGGTCTTTACGTTTCTTGGGAGTTTGCGATGTCGGAAGTTCCGACGGCATTGTATAAGCAAATTTTTCGCCGAAAAAGTCTTCAGCGAACTCCGCCCGGCGCCTGAGAGTGCGCTTATTGAAGCAAGCACAGGCAACACAGGCCGAGACGTCGTGGTCTGGGCCAAGGCAAGGAAGACAGTAAGAGTGGAAATCCTTATGAGGTATTCGTTTACCACAAGACAGACAATTGTTAACTTTTTCAGTAATTTCTGACATCGGCTGAGGCAAGAAAAGGTCCCCAACGGGGTACTTAGCTTTTTTGATGACTTTGGATTCGAAGAATACAGGAGCTGACCGACCGGCACTTGCGAACTGCTTCTGCTTCGGGCACCGCGCGGCAAGAAAGATTGAAGAAAATGGCGTCGGTTGATGCTTATATACTCCAGCCGCTCTGACGTCGGAGAGAAATGCGACATCAGCCGACGTCGGACCCAGACTTTGGAATCCGGCCGAACGAGGGCTGCCTGAGGCAGGACAACCCATATGTTACGACTGCAGTTGCATTCTTGAAGGACATCTCCTGTTGTAGGCAGGGAATTAGTGGTATTAGTGTTTCCAGGCTGTGACAGTGTTGAGACCAAACAGTCTTTTTTTACCATTGTAATTTCCTCATATGCAGTCTGGCATATGGAATTAGTAGTATGCAAGATGAAATGAACCCAAAGGCCTGCAGAATTTTTCTTGCAGGGAGTTGGGTTTTTGTTGCCATCAATTGAAAGTATTGAGTCAGCTGTCCTTGCTTGTCTGGTGTGAGATAAGCCATCTGGGTCGTATTTAAGCTGGCACCCAGGAATATTATCTCTTGAGAGGGCACTAGTTTTGACTTTTTTTGTTTACTGTGTACCCTAGTCAAATTAGCAAGCTTTTTACAAACGCCAGATGCTTTAAAAGAATGTCCTTGCTTTCTGCTTGAATAAGGCAGTCGTCCAAGTATGGGTATATTTGAATCCCCTTTTGTCTGCAAAATGCAATTACTGGTGCCAGGCATTTTGTAAAGACCCTGGGCGCAGTAGATAAGCCAAAGGGTAGTGCAGAGAATTGGTAATGCATTGAACCTGCTAAGAATCTGAGGTATCTTCTGCAATTTTGTCTGATAGGGACATGCAGGTATGCCTCCTTGAGGTCCAACGTTACGAGCCAAGCCTTCTTGCCCAGCATGGGAAGAAGCTGCTGTAGTGTCAACATCTTGAATTTTGGAACATCCAGGTAAGTATTTAGAGAAGATAGATCCAGAATGGGCCTCCAGGCTTTGTCCTTTCTGTGGACCAGAAAGAGTCTTGAGTAAAATCCTTGTCCTTGTTCCTGTGGTGGTACCTTTTGAATAACTCTCATTGCCATGAGGGCTGTAATTTGTTTTTGAGCCTCTGCCCATTGATTTGTTGGCAGGTTTGTCATTCCTTTTAGCCTTGTAAAGTGTGAAAGTGGAACCTGTAACCTTGAGATACAATATTCAGAACCCATTTGTCTTGGGTGATCATATGCCAATTGTGAGAAAAAAGTGCCAGTTTTCCCCCCAAGGGGGCTGCCAAGAGGGAAGTGCTTGGCAGCTAAAGGGGGAAGTCATTGGGACTGTTTCCTATAAGGTTGTGGCCTGTCTTCCCCTCCTTTTTGGGTTGAAGCACCCCATTGTCGAGGTCTGTAAGAACCTTGGGGCTGGCCTCTGCCTCTTGGGCATCTGTATCTTCTCCTTTGTGGTCAGTCTGTAACTGGAAAGGACCAATTTTTTGTAGGCCAATTTCTGCTAAATCGAGGAGGCAGAACCTGTAAGAAATCCTTCACTGTTTGCATAGATTTTGCAATACCTCTTCTGCCTTAACTCCAAATAAAACATCCTGCTGCAAAGATGCATCCAATAATTTTGCTTTAACATGATCAGGTAAACCTTGTTCCTTTAACCAAGCATGCCTACGAATCACGGACCCTGTAACTGCTGCTCTACAAGAGGCCTCTAATGAATCAAAACCACATCGCAAAGTATGTTTTCCCACTTGTTCTGCTGCATGCAATATATCCTGCATTTCCTTATAGTCAGGATGTTCTGAATTTGGAAGCATTTTCTGTTTTAATTGAGACATTAAATATTGCTGATATTTAAGCATGTGAAACTGGCAATTTAAGGCCCTCATTGCTAAAGCTGCAGATGTGTATACTTTCTTTCCCCATCTGTCTAATGCTCTAGAATCCCTGTCAGAGGGGACTGGATCTTTGGCTGTAGAGGCCTTTACCCCTTTGGGACCCTGGGAAATAGTTTCAGGGTCAGCAACAGGGCTTTTGTAAAGACATTTGTGAGAGTCAGAGACTCTGTAGTATCGGTCTGTTTTAACTGGAGCAGGAGGCAAAGAATCAGGATTTAAACTGGATTCAGAGTACACATCATCCACAAAGTCTAACACTGGCAGAATAGCAAGGGGTCTGTACTGAGGCAATAAAAGGAAATCTGAGCCTTTTCTTGGATTCTGAGTAATCCTGGCCCTCCCAATGGAAATGCTCCCTCATGGTATGTAAACTTTCCCCAAAAGAGTAGTCCTCTGGAGGAGAGGCTGAAGGAATTGATTCCTCAGCATCAGAATCCTCATAGGGGGATAAAGAGTATCCCTGATCTGAAGAGGAATCTGAAGAAATGGAAACCTGGTCAGAGGATTCACAGTCTGCATCCCGTCTAGGCCTTTTATCAGGAGAGGGATGGGAACCCCTGATCAGAGTGATTAAGTCTTCGGCCATTTTGAGCATCTGTTTCTTAGGCATGGTGGCCTGTCCTGGTGAATGCTGTACTTGCTTCTTTGTCTTTAAAGGGGTTTTAGACTTGGCAGAAGATTTGATGGTAAGTTGAGTAGGTCTGAATACACCCTCTGAAGCCGAGGGCTGCTCAGCAGCTCCGGATCCCTCTGAAGGGTTAGTTTCGGTAGGCCCTAAATCTTGAGTATTCAGAGGCCCAGCAATCTCCGCGTGGGAGTTGGAGGCGGTCTGTAGTTCTAAAGTAGTAGTCGTCAGGGGCTGCGAAGGTGCCTCGCTGAAAACCAGATAACTGGCGACTGGTCTAGAAGAGGATTCGTCGTCAGTTTTGGGCCTCGGATGCCTGTCCTTGTCTTTGCGCTTTTTGTGTATCCCAGTCATCGGTTGTTCCTACAGCATGGTATAATTGAATTTTCTGCCAAAATAATGTCGGGCAAAATCAAACCAACATTTAATAGTGCGCTTGTTAAACCTAGCACAAAACCGACAACTAGTGACATTGTGGTCTGGGCCCAGGCATGGGATACAGTAAGAATGAAAATCCTTATGAGGTATTTGCTTCCCACAAGAAATACAATTATTAACTTTTACTGACATTGGCCTGAGGCAAGAAAAAGTTTCCCCAACGGGGTACTAGCTTTATAGAAGACTTAGGTTCTGAATTCGAAATGAAAATCTCAGAAGTCGGCCGACCGGCACTTGCAAACTGCTTCTGCCTCGGGCACCGCGCGGCAAGAAAGACTGAAGAAAATGGCGTCGGCTGCATCTTATATACCCCTGGCGCACTGACGTCAGGGAAGAAGCGATAGCAACTGACGCTGGACCAAGACTTTGGAACTCTGGCTGACTGCAGGACCGCTTGACGGCAGGATAACCCACGTGTAATGACTGCAGCAGTGAAACACAATGAACATCCTGGAGCTCATTCTCTTTTTGCTGAAGTGACTTAAAGAGATCAGCTACCTTGGAGCCAAAAAGGGCAGTGTGATCCAAAAGAGCATCCAAGAGTTTGGCCATAGAGTCATCTGGTAAAGGCTGAAGATGCAGCCAAAAGTATCTACTCAAGGCAGAGGCAGATGCAGCTGACCTGGCAGAGGCCTCTGCTGTATCATATGCACACCTTAGGGAATGTTTATTGACTTGGAAGATGAGCCCAAGCAAGGAAGACAGGGATGCCTTTGGAGAGCAGTCAGGGATCTCATTAATTTCCTTAGAAGCTTTGTCCAGTAAGGCCAAGGAGTATTTGGCCATGTGTGACTGGTAATTTGTAGCCCTAAAGGCTAGAGTAGCTGATGTGTATATCTTCTTCCTCCACCTCTCCATGGCCTTGAGTTTTTACCTGCAGGCAGGACAGTGGTAGTAGGGAGAAGTTTGGTAGCTCTATCAGTGGCAATAGAAATGGTTGCTGAGTCAGCTGGTGGGCATTTAAAAAGAAATTTATCTGCATCAGATACTCTATAGAGCCGGTCTGTCCTTCCAGGGGCAGGTGGCTGGGAAACAGGGTTTATGCATGCTGCGGCAAAAGCATCCAGGAATGCAGGCTGGACAGGAGGAACAGGGGCCAGGTTAGGAGATTCCATCTGGATCAAGTCATAGAATATTTTCTGTTCCTCAGACATGTCTAAGCAATCCCATTTAAAATGCTCCATCATAGGATTAACAGTGTCCCCAAAGGTAAGGTCTTCCACAGGGCAGTCAGGTTCAGCAGAGGCTTCTTCTGGGGATCCATACCCCACAGGTAAAGATATTTGTGAAGAGTTGGACAAGGAGTCTTCTGAGGAGTCAGATATTTCTTCTTCTGCAAGATGGCTAAGAGTAGTCTCTGGCTGAATAGGCCTGTGAGAAAGAAGAGGTGGAGCAACATGAGAGAGGTCAGGCGTAGGCCTAAGGGCCAGGAAGGCATTGTAGAGACTCTGACTGAAGGCCCGACAGTCTGTCAAGGCCTCAGGGGTTGAAGTGACATGCTTTGCCTTTTGTTTTTTCTTTGCAGGCCTAACCAGCATTTGGCCGGCAGTCGGCCTTGAGGAAATAGAAGAATGGCAGATGCCTGCTCCAAAGCACCCATCTCAGAAGCTGGTTCCCCCCTGGGATCTGAATCAGGCACCGGGATATCCTCCCCAGATGCGTCATCCGTTCTGGATTTTGCGGCCTCCTGGTAGGTACCCACTTTATTAGGTGTGGCGGACGCCAGTTTCTCGGCCAGGGTAACATTGGCTACAGACTGGGAATCGGTAAAGGGAGGCACAGTGGAAGTGGACAACCTTGCGGGCTTGGCCCTCTTCCTAGGTGGTTTGGATGGGGCGTCAGTAGCGGCTTCCATTCCAAGAGCGATCTGCCTAAGATGCTGGTTTTAGAGGTATAGGTCAAGGGCCTAAAGTCGGCGATATAGGGTCTTAGGGACGAACAACTTACAAATGACGCAGATTTTAAAATCGTGTTCCCTACCCAAACAAAAAAGACAATGGTCATGGGTGTCTGTGGGGAATCTGGCGACCACAGTTGCATTTGCTCTTACTGGACATTAACAGACTATAGAAATTACAAAAGGACTGAAGAAAATCTCCAACGGGGTACTTATCTTAATATGAAACTGATTCGACATCCGCCAGTAGCTGGAACATCTGATGTACAGCAGGTGGCTAAAAAGTACTGAGGACTGGTGTGCACAGACGTCACTTTTATGGTCCATGTACCAGCCTACACGTCAGACATCCAACGCACCAACAGGGACTGAAAAAGCTTTGGAAACCTGGCCGCACAAGCTGATGGGAAGAAGGGTAAACCCTCTAGTGAATACTGCAACATTTGAATAGAAGGACATCTGAATGTGGGATCCTTAAAAAATGGAAGAAAAACATTACATAGATATACATGGAATTTTTGTTAACAGAACATGGAGAATACTGTTCAGGAGGAAAAGGAAAGTTTAATGGAAAGCAGAAATTGATCGATTTAAGAAATGTTAGAGTGAATGAAAATTGTTAAAAAAGAAAACATGTATATTGCATAAAAATAAGAACGGAAACTGTTGCTATGGTTTGGTTTCCTTTCTATAATTGTGTTTGGACTCGTGTCATATTTCAAAACAGGATAATTTAATAAAGATGTTTAAAAAAACCTAAATGTGTCAATCAAAATGTTCTATTTCTGACTCCTAAATGACTAGCCAAGGCTAATCATACACAGACAGAATAGGACACCTTGTAGCACACAATAAATTTAGCCTGTGGTATTTTAATTTAATGGGTCAGAAAAACAGTAACAAATGTTTATGTTTACAGAATAACCTAAAAGATCAACTTATTTTACAAAGCACACTAATAGCAATGAGTTGTGGGACACTTCTCAGAAATATTTCCTCTTGGACTGGGATCATTAAAATCTGCTGCCGAGTACTATAATGTGCACTTCTTTGAGGTAAACAGAAAGTTTTTGTACTCACAGTCTGCACTAACAGTGACAACAATTAAGTAGGATCATGCGATCCGTGCAGTGGGTAGCATGTCTACCATTGAGGATCTGTATCACAACTACTGGATCCTTATGGATGCCAAGGACCATGTTGAACAGGTTGGTACCTAGGACACAGATAAGAGTTGTGAGTGTTTGTTTGCAGGCCAGTTACTATTTTTTTGCAAAGAGACTGGGTTAAAGGAAGATCACAGGTCGACTCTGGTTTTGCAGGCCTGTACGGAAAAATAGCTGTTGTACTGTTTATGGATATTGTGTTTTCAAAGTGTGTATCATTTATGTACTGCCTTTCAGTATTCAGGTGGAATGTCTGGCTCCTACCTTTACTAGAAATTTTTGGTTAGCAGTGCTGCATAAACTGTACTGTTTTCCACCTTGATGAACAACTGTTCAGAGGTTGGGGACATCATCTATATATAGCAGTTTTCACTAGTTATTAAGTCAACAGAGACTAAACTGGCTGTACATTTTGAGTTTGGTTTTGCTACTGATAGGGAACTTTGCTGTCTATGTCCATGGGACAGTAGCAGCAGCATTTGTTTGTGGTAATGCTTATTGCTGCTCCAGCACTTGGCTGTCACACATTGATGTAATTTCAGAAACCAGTAGCAATATTAGAATACTGTATTTAATATGACCGCCCCTGACTTAACAAAATATAAATTCTCTACAGTTTTCTACATTTCTTTAGTTCACAACTCATATGTAAGGAACATGTTTTGATTGTAGTGTATTTTGCTCTTGGTACCCGTTATTTGTTTGTTGCAAATTTTATTGCAAATTCAGTTGCAAAATTTTATTTTTATTAGATGCCTTATTGAATAAGTTAATCAAAGTCTTTGCTTGTGTATCTGAAGTGGGCACTATGTTTTTCATATGGGTGTAAATACCTTGGTCAGTAATGATGTGGTCTTGTAGTAGGACAGACGTAGATGGAACCAGGCAGCAAGTTTAAGTTTAAATATGTCAGAAGCGAGCTAGTTGGGTGCTTATGTAGCTCCCACTCAGAGGCTGTATATGTTAGTGATGTGTACTGCGACCGTGGATCTGTAGCAGGCACTATTTTGTGCCAATCAAGATTCATAATCTAAAAAATATTGCAACAATGTTTTCTTTTTCATTTTTTTAATATGTTGTAGTGTACTTTTTAATATGTTGATGATGAATGCTAACTAATCCACACTAAAAAGAAGTTATGTACTCACCATAATGTTCCATGTTTGTAGTCCATCTCACCATTCATTCTTACATATGGGTTCGGCCTTTTGCAAGCTCAAAGTCTTCTAGTTGGCTTGTGGCTAGGTAGGCATCCCATGGTGCACCAGTACAATCTCCAGCTCTTGTCTACTGCTAATTATAGCAAAAAAAAAAAAAAAAAAAAAAAAAAAAAAAAAAAAAAAAAAATGCAGAAAGAACCCAATAATAAAAGGTCTCCACTTAATAACATTTTTCTGTCTCCAGATCCTCCCAGGATGGGGGTAGGAGGGTGGGTTCGTAAGAATGAAGGGCGAGATGGACTACAAACACGGAACGTTATGGTGAGTACATAACTTCTTTATGTTCTGTAGTCCTATCTTGCCTTCATTCTTACATATGGGCCAGCGTCCCTAGCACCTTAGTCTTGGATGGCTCAAGGAAAAATACTCCTGAGTACCGTAGAACCAAAGGATGCTCTACCCCTGGAGGTCAAATCCAATTTGTAATGAGTAATAAATGTGTGAGGGGTAGCCCATGTTGCTGCTGCACAGACGTTATCAATCGGGACCTTAGCTTGAAAGGCTGCAGAAGTACACAGATCTCATGGAATGAGCCTTAATTTTGAAAGGTAAAGGCTTACCATCAGAAGAGTAAATGTAGGATATACAACTGGAGATCCAATTAGAGAGGGTCACTTTAGAAACTGGGAGACTTAATCTGGAGTCAGAGAAGGAAACAAATAATTGGTCTGACTTCCTGAATTCCTTGGTCCGGTGTAAATAAAACCGTAATTGTCTGTGAATGTCCAACTGATGAAATCTGTATTCTGCTGTGTTGGAATGATTAAGGAAGAACACCGGAAGCTCTATAGATTGGTTCAAATTGTTATGGGAGCAGACCTTGGGGACAAAGGATGGATTAGTACGAAGAGATACTCTGTTTTTGTGAAATATCAAATAAGGGGGTTTGACAGACAGTGCTTGTAACTCTGAAACTCTTCTAGCAGATGTGATTGCCACCAGAAACAAAGTCTTTTAAGACAGAAACTTCAAAGGAGATGAATGAGCTGGCTCAAAGGGTGGAGACGTTAATTTGGATAGAACAAAGTTCAAATCCTATGAAGCAACCAGTTCCTGAAAGGAAGGTCTCAACAAAGTGGCACCTTTAAGGAGGGTCTTGCACAACCTATGTGACATCAGATTGGAATCCTGTTGACCCAAATGGAAATTTGAAATTGCTGCCAACTAAACCCCGATTGTGGCAGCAGCAGATCCCTGGTGAAAAAGTTCAGACAAGAATTCCAATACAATCGTAATAGATGCAGTATAAGGGTCAACATTCCTTTCCTCAGCCCAGATAGAAAACCTTTTCCATTTACTGGTGTATAATTTTCTAGTGAAGATCTGAAGAAGCGTGCACTTTTAGCACGTGAAAGCGCTTATCTTTTTATACTTTTAACTGAATAAAACTAATTTGGAACTTCTCGTGGTGTGTCCTGAGGTTTTTACTTTGAATTTCCTAGTGAAGGGTTTATGAGAAGATGTAAGAATATGAGTCACAGAGGGTGAGAAATCGTGAAGCCTGACTAGGGATGGAAATGGAGCAGCCAAGCTGTCAAATTAAGGGTGTGTAGGCTGGGATGAAGAGAGCCTGACATGTGTGTCAAAAGATCTGACACTGGGTCCAGAGTCCATGGATCATCTAATAGGTGAGGCCCAAGAAAGGGGAACCAAACCTGACGAGGCCAGTAAGGAGTGATGAGGATCAATTTGCTTCCCAACAGTTTTGCTTTCTGAATAACCTTGGATATGAGAGGAAAGGGCGGGAAAGCATAAAGCAGACCCAGGGGCCAATCGTGAACAAGTGGTTCTCTCGGTGACTCCCCCGCTGTTCCGCTATTTCCTGCTTCAGAGACCACTTGTGAGGCATCAAAACTGCCTGGCTGAGTTTCTCGGCTATCATGTTGGTTGTGCCCAAGATGTGTGTCGCCACAAGAAAGCGCTGGAAAAATATCTCCCATTTCCAAACCCAAATGGCCTCTCGACAGAGTGGGTATGACCTGGTTCCGCCTTGTTTGTTGAGATACCATACTACTGACGTGTCTGATTGTATTGCAATTGTCCCAAGAGGAAGAAGGTTGTGAAGTGCTTGCAACGCCAGAAGCACTGCCCTCATCTCTAGAACATTAATATGCAGGTGGGCCTCGTGACCTTACCATGTGCCTTGGACAGTCCTGCCCAGATAATGCCCCCCCACCCTATCAGTGAGACATCCGTGGTCACAGTGGCAACAGGTTGGTGAGGGAGGAATGGAGTGCTTGTCATTAACTGGCTGGGTTGAATCCACCAACTGAGGTCATTCTTGCAAGACTCTCTTAACAGAATGTGGTGATTTACGGGCAGTTGTTGGAAGGACCACTGGGACGACAGACGACAATGAAGAATCCTGTGTAGTCTGGCTAAAGGCACTAATAGTATGATGGAAGCCATGGTCCCTAGAAGTTTCAGAACAGTCTTTCCCTTGACTTTTAGCAGCGGGAGAAGACAATGAATTTGTTGTACAAGATTCTGTGCCCTTTCTACTGGAAGATGAGCCAACATGGCTACTGTGTCTATTTCTGTGCCTATAAAAGTCACAAATTGAGAAGGCGATAAGACAGATTTTACCCAATTTATAGTAATCCCCAACTGGGCACAAAGTTGAATGGTGGCGTCTCTGGTCTGAAGAAGTAGATGCCTGGTGGGGGCGGTGAGGAGCCAGTCATCCAGATATGGAAACATCTGGGATCCTAGACGTCTCAGGTGAGCTGTCACTACTGCCATACACCTGGTGAACACCCTGGGGTCTGTGGTGAGACCAAAGGGCAGAGCATGAAATTGGTACTGACTGGCTCCCAGCCGGAAGTGTAGATGACTCCTCAACGCTCTGTCCATTTTTATGCGGCAGTATGCGTCTTGGAGGTCTATTGAGCACATCCATGTGTCTTTCCCTAATAAGGGGAGTATAGACTACAGTGTCACCATCCGGAACTTGTCCTTCTTTACAGATTTGTTTAATTTCCTGAGGTCCAAGATGGGCCTCCAGTCCCCTGTATGTTTTGGCACTAAAAAGAATCTGGAGTAAGTTCCGAATCCTACTTGGTCTGCGGGGACGGTCTGGATGACTCTGTTTGCGAGCAACTTGTTGACTTCTACAGTTGCTTGATCCCTGTGATTGGATGGAACATCCGGGATCCTCTTGGGGATATGAGTTGGCAGAGAAAAGGGTACGGAGTAACCTCTGTTGATAATTCTTTGTACCCATCTGTCTTGAGTGATACTTAGCCAGGTTTTCAGATACAAAGAAATGCGACTCCCGACCAGCTCTAGAGAAGCACAGTCGGGCCCCACATCAGGAGCACTGGCAGGGCCGGCCCCGAAATGAATCACGGCCTCCCTGGTTTTGCGGTACGCCCCTGCCTCTAGGGCGATGTCTACCATTTCCTCCTCCTCCTCTGCCTTTGAAGGAGTCATCATCCTGTGCATCCTGGAAAAACCTTTGGGACTTCTTGAACCACATTTTACCACCTCTCTGACCCCTGGGATATGGTCTAGAGGGGACAGTAAAACGTACTCCCATGGCAGAGAGTGTTTTCCCTTCTTGCTCGCACCGGGTGAGTGTGTCCTTTACCTTAGGTCCAAACAATGAAGAACCTTCAAAGGGGACACTGGTAAAAGTAGACTTGAACAGCCCTGCAAAATTACACAAGCACATCCAGGAGTGCCTCCTTAGGGAAACTCCTGAACCTGCTGCCCTGCTCGCTCCATCAGCTGCATAACAGATCAGCCTCATGGACGAGTTAACAATGGAATTCAAGGTGGACAACTGAGCATACACCTTCTCAGGGACTCCTTCAGTGAATGTACCTTGTAGAGTCTCCCCTAACTCCTTAAGGAGATCTCTCTGAAGCCTTGTAAAGTGTGTTAAGTAGTTCAGTGATCTGAGAATGAATGCCGCTGATGAAAAGATATGCTTCCCATATCTGTCCATTATTCGGGATTCCTTATTTGGCAGATGGACAGAAGAAGAAGTTCATAGGTTCATTGGTTGGTACTAGGCTATCAGCCCTAAGGCCTATGTAAGCCTAGTCATAACAATTCCCTGGATATTTCTTCCCACAATATTTACTTCTCTGGGCCCCTGTCTAGCAGGGCGACTGACATGATCCCTGGGGTGAATTTCCTATCTCCCATCCAGTCATCAAGGTTCCTTTTGAAGAGGGCCAATGAGGCGCTCTGCTTGACATGTGCCTATTCCAGAGTATTGGGAGTCTCTGGGTCAGGAACCTATCCCTCCAGCATGTTTTGTTCATTGTGATGACAAGGTTTAGATCCCTGGAGCGTGTGGCTCTGAGGGATTGGGATTTCTTTAAGTGGAGCATGTCCAACAACTCAGGGTTTGACATGGCCTTGTATGTTAAGCAGAGATCACCTCTGAGTAGACGATACGCCACAGAGTATAGCTGGAATTTTTTTAGATGGTCAGCATATGGCATCTGCTTTAGGCCTGTGATTCTTTTAGTGAGGTATTTCTGTGGCCTTTCCAGCTGTTGCAGATGTCTTGTGAGGTACATACCAAATGGGGCATTATACTCTATAATGAGTCTAATGAGGGATGAGTACAGTGGGACAATAACCTCTTTTTTTCTGGAAGAAAAGCCCTTAGTGATGAGGTGTGCCACGTAGAAGGATTTCCAGACTGTTGTGGCGATGTGGTTATGAAAGTGAGACCACTGTCCACCTGTGTCCCTAAGTCTCTCATCACACTTTCGATGTTTAGTGTCCTGCCACCTATGTGCTAATTCATGGGTACATGTTTTTTTCCAAAGGGGATAACTGCACATTTCTTGGCATTAAGCTGGAGCCCATGGCTCTGGCACCAGGCATCTGTTTCTGTAAGCCCTTTTTGTAGAATATCCACATCATTTGAGGATTCAATAATGGCTCCTAGTTTGCAGTCATCTGCAAACTTTGTTAGCCAGATTCCCTTAGTGTTGGCATGTACTTCAGAGAAGTAGATGCCAAACAAGAGTGGTCCCAGGACTGAACCCTTAGGTACTCCACTTGTCACTTGTCTGGAGCTGGATTTGGAGATGGCTACTTTTACAGTCTGGGTTCTGTCAGTAAGCCAGTTGGCAACCCATCGAGTGATGTAGGGATTTATGCCCAGCTTAGTAAGTTTATGTATGATTCCAGAGTGGAGGATCGTGTTGAAGGCCTTGGCGAGGTCCAGATAGGCTGTGTGGACCACCTTACCCTCGTCCACAGCTCTGGAGAATGATTCGAAGAAGTCAATCAGATTCAGGAGACAAGATCGGCCCTTCACAAACCCAAACTGGGTGGGGTCCAGTGTTTGAAGGTTGCCAATGTCTTTATTTATAAGTTCCATGCCCTTGCAGATCAGGCTTGTCAGACTGAAGGGATGGTAGTTCCCGGGATCCAAGGCAGATCCTCCCTTGTGGAGCGGGATAACTGTAGCTGTGTGCCACTCAGTGGGCACAAAGCCTGAGGTGAGGCTATGATTAAACATGACACTTAGGTGAGGTGCCAGTTCATTTTTTAGTTCATGTAGTACACAGCCTGGTATGTCATCTGGTCCCATGGATGCTGTATTCTTAGCTTTGAAGAGTGCAGTTTCTACCTGTGTGGCCGTGATTATCGGAATTTGGCAATCTTTTGGTATTGAGAAGGGCCCTTTAGGGGGTGAGAGGTGGGGTGAAGTTGGCACTAAATCGATCTGCCAGGATATTGGCAATATCCTTGGGATCAGTATATTTAATGCCATTCTGTTGTAGCTCAGAGCAGATCTGAGCATTGCCATTTAGATTCTTGACATAACTATAGAATGCCTTGTGGTTGTCTTTGGAATCTTTGGCAATTTTATTTTCGTAACTAGCTTTTGAGGATTTTATAAGGGATCTCAGCTTCTTACCGAGGCTGGTGAGGGAGTTTTTTGCATCCCTGAATTTTCCTCTTTTCTGCAACAGTTTCTTCCATCTGTTGTATAGTTTGTTTATAGCAGGGGACCACCAGATTGGCTTCCTTCTTTTGGAGAAGAGCATCTTGGTTCTATATGGGATGGCACGATTCATGCACGAGTGGATGTGTTCGTACAGTGCCTTAGTGCAGGATTCTGCAGTCGAACTTCCAGATCCCGTCTGCGTGGGTGTTGTGAAGTTTGTCACTTCTGACTTCAGTAGCATGAAATTGGCTTTGGAGAAGTTTTTTAAAGAGGTTTCCTTACTGGGGGGGTGGGGATGGGATGTGGATGTCAAAGGTGATTTGCTTATGGTCAGACCTGACCAATGAGGGGGTGACCACTGGTGTGGAGCATCTATCTCCCATGCTGGTAATGACTAGGTCTAGGATATTGGCTCTCCTGGTGGAACAATGGATTAGTTGATCCAGGGCGTTGGAATTTATGAATTCCAAGAACCATTGGAAAAGGAGTTGGTACCCGAGTAGTTTTCCCAATTAATGGCAGGGTAGTTGAAATCACCCGGTATTAGGGTGTTTGGTTGTATCTTAATATTTTCCAGTATGTTTAGAAAGGTGTAGTGAGAATATTGGGGCATGGTGGGGGATCTGTAGCAAGCTACAATTTGGATTGCAGTCTTACCTAGTGTTAGTTGCACCTGAAGAATTTCAGATGCATTGTGTTGGGCAACTAGCCTGGAGGTGTGAATATCCTTGGTGAATATGGACACTCCTCCACCTTTAGTGTTTTGGTCTTGGTTTTGTGGCTGAAAAGTGTGGCAAGAATTGTAGCCTGGTATTGCAATGGTGCTCTCTGGAGCCTTGAACCAGGTCTCATTTACTGCACAGATATCGATGTTCTCCATTTTTAGGAGTGCCTCGAGACAGTGCATTTTGAGTTTTAGACATCTAGCATTGAGTAGCATTACCTTCAGATTTTGCATGCTTGTATCTGTTACAGTGGTGGTTTTATCCTTTGAACCTTACCTAAAAAAGGCACTACAGGGGTGGCAAGAGCTTTAGCCAGTAACCTGAATCCCAGGGGTGACAGGTGCAGACCATCTCTGGCAAAGCATTGTGGTTTGTCGATCATGTCTTCCCAGGCAGACAAATACTGGATCCCCTTTGAATGACACCAGATGCTTAGCCAATTGTTGAAGTCTATCATTTTGTCCTTATACTGTGGTATCATTCTGGGCGAAGGCAGGATGCTACTCAGGGCTAGGGTCATACCTGCCTGGGTCACATGCTCCAAGAGCTCTTCCATGTCTCTTTTCATGTATTCCAGGGAGGTACGTCTCAAGTCATTCACTCCAGCATGGACAATGACAGAGTCGTATTTGTACTTGTTGCAGAGTGACTTGAGTGCATGTGTTATGCGGCAGATCCTGGCACCTGACAGGCAGCTGACTGTAATTTTCTCCTTGTTCAGCCTGGTGAGTGGGACATCAGTGTGCCTGACTATAGAGTCACCTATGACTAAAGTGTTGGGTACATTGTCTTGCCTTAGGGGCTGTTGTTGGGTGGCAAACTGGTGTTGTGAGCTATGTGTCAATTTGGTTGTGACTGGTGTTTGTTTGTGTTTCGGCTTCGGAGGTCCTTGTTGCTTGGGCAGGTTAATGTTAAGGGCCTCCGCATATGTGGGTTTAGTGTTGCTATGTGTGGGTGTTGATGGTGTGGGTTTCGAAGGGCTATGAGTTGCTTGAGGTGTAATGCAGGTGTTAACCTTCTCCTCTTAACTGTCTAGCACAATCTTGGCCGGAGAGAGCTTAGCTTCCAGTTTGGCTATGTAAGTGCATCTCTCGCAGGTTGTAGTGTTGGGTGGTAGGAGGAGAGGATTGTCTGTGTACATGAGGCAGTTACTGCACTGCCCCAGTATGCCCAGATTCACCAGGTGGACAGGAGAAATCACCAGAAGCTGACCTTTGGACATGCCTGTTTAGGTGCTTTTTTTGTAAAGTTTAAGAGCTGTTTTCTCTTACCTTTGCAAGGTACACTGCAATTATAGGCTGTTTAGTGCCTATGATTAATTTCTCCTTATTGACAAGGAGAGCTGAGTGCTTGAATCAGTTTCAGGCTTCCTAGTGCTTTCCAGCAAGTTCTAGAGCAAGTGCTAGTCACAGGGGTTCAGATTTTAGTGCTACTACTGAGAAACCAGCTAGTTCTACGGGAAATTTTGAAGAGCAGACTTTCTGGCACCAGGAATAGTTTAACTGTAGCCTCGCAGTGCTGCACGATGTCAAAAAATGTGCAAACACACACGTTTTTAAGCCAGAAAGTTGAAACATGATATAGATCAGCCCAAAAAAGGCTAATAAAATTACAATTTCAGAGCTGGAAACCACTCCTCTAGGGTTAGATAGGCAGTACAATGCTCACCAGTCCTACTGGTAAGCAGTAGGACTTCCCACTACCACAGCAAGATCTGGATAGCTCAGAGCACAGAAAATAAAGTCCAGAGACAAGCAAAGCCTGGGATATGGACTGGCTAGAAAAGGTGGGAAACGAGCAAACAAGATAGTATTTTTTTTTTGTTGAAACAGGCTAAACAATGCAATAATACAGTAAATAAACACAGAAAAGGCTAACACTTGAGTGTGTAGTCCTAAACAGTAAATGCAATCAAAACTCTACAAAATTAGCAATTTAAAACTTTTTAAATGAAGCAAGGCAAGTTTACAACTGAAAAACGATTTAAGAGACAGTAACACAGCAGAATAAGTAGCTAGTCTACATATACAGAGAAGTCTATATATACAGAGAAGCAGCTAAAACACACAAACACTTCAGATGCAGTGCAACCTACAGCACTTGACTTGTAGCAATATTAAGACTTTGTCCCAAGTCTCCACTAGCTCCTTCTTAGTGGCCGCTGCCACCACCATGGCATCTACGGGAACACCCTTTGACAAAAATTCCTTCTCCTTGGGAGCTGACAGAAATTTATTAGGTTTCCTGGGGACTGGCTGCACGTCATCAGTAGTCTCCCACACCTTCCAACTAACAAGCTCTAACAGTTCCTCAAAGGGTGGAGACACCTAAGAGGCTGAAGGCTGAGACCCAAAAGCCTTCAGGTACACCGACTCCTCATCAGAAGGAGTAACAGTGGGCCAGCCACACCTCTGCTTAAGGATCTCTAACATGCCAATGAAAGAGACATCATCAGAGGACGACTTGGGGGACCCTTCTGACTCCTCAAGGTCGGTGTCGGAGGTAAGAGACTCATCCTGGGAGTCTACAGTCTTCCTCTTGCATGTCCTCTTCTGTGGGGGCTCCTCAGAAGGGTATTCCGGGGAGGTCTTGGAAGAGTGGGGGGCACCAGCTGGAGGCTGCTGAGGCTGCGGGTCTCTGCTGTCCAGAGAGGGAGTAGATGCTGAGACGGAAGTAGGTGCCCGAGGGGGAAGAGTGTCAGTACCCCTGGGTGGAACTGATGATCAGGACAGCATGCTCCTCATCATCTTGAAGGCCAACCTCTCCGGCTCCGAAGATCTCCCCGGCTCTGAAGAGAGAGGACGCCCTCGGCTCCAGAGCCATTGGCTCAGAGATAGATGTAGGGTCCAAGCTCACCCTAGCTGACGCACCAAGAGGAAGACTCGAACCGAAGAGGTCCGGTTCCAGGAGTCCCTGTCAGGGTCGACTGGGGAGCTTCGGCTTCTAGACACCACGGACGGCACTGAAGGTTTCAGAGTGGAACTCTGGTCTGAGACAACCTCAGGGGGAGCTGGAACCGAGGGTTCCACCAGTGGTACCGAGCACTCCAGCTCAGAAAGCCCAGCACAACTCGGAGGAGGAATCACAGAAGGAATAATGGAATACAGTGGCTCCAGAACCGGCTGGGTCAGAGCCAACAGCATTTTCGGTAAGGCAGATGACTTCAGGAGTCTCAGCACTACTCTCTCCACATCTTCTTCTGATAAGCTCCTGGAAGATCTGGAAGACAGTGTGGGAGATCTAGACCTCTGTAATATAGGGGACCTTAGTGTAGGGGAGACCGGCAAAGGATCAGTAAACCGGCAACGGTGTCTGCTATCAGTGGTTGGCTCCGAATTGCCTCATGCAGACACTGTAGTCATAGTAGTAATATCCTCAATTGGTTCTGAACTCAGTGGAGCAAAGGAAGAAGAAGACTTGTCAGTTTTGGAAATTTTGAGAGGCGGTTCCAATGCACCAGCCGGCACTGGGGAATGTCTCTTAGAAGCTTTTGACTTGTCTTTCTTGGACCCATGTGATTTAGAAGAGGAGGAAGAGAGTACAGTTGTGTACACTTACCATAAAAGTAGATGTTCGAGTGTATTCACTGTTGCAGTCATTACATTTGGGTAATCTGCTGGCAGGTTGCCCTTAGTCGACCTGATTAACAAAGTCTTGGGTCCTGCGTCGGTTGCTGTCCCTTCTTCCATGACGTCAGGTCGTTAGGGGTATAAAACATGCAGCTGACGCCATTACATCAGTTTTTCTTGCCCCAGATGTCAGGTGCCCCCCAAATGGGGAGCAAAATATATATACATATATAATTAGAAACACAAAAATATACCTCCAAACAAAAGCAAATACACCAAAAAGGCTTTTAAGCATAGTAAAAGAAAGAAGAGGTATAGTAACAGGGGGCTGGAGGGAGGGTAACCAGGACTGCAACAGTGAATACACTCTAACATCTACATTTATGGTAAGTGTACACAACTGTACTATGTTCATCGTGTTTCACTGTTGCAGTCATTACATTTGGGTAGATTCCCAAAGCTAAGGTTGGGAGGATGGATTTATACAGCATTAGGACCAGCTATAAGACCCTGCAAAACAGCAGTGGCAAAGCCAGCTCTGGATTTAGAAAAAATTGGTAAGTGATAATGCTTGGTGAAAGTATGAACTGAAATCCAGGTAGCAGCTTCTAGAATATCCGTGGTAGGAACACCTCTGAGAAAGGCTGCTGAAGTAGATGCAGCCCTGATGGAATGAGATCTGATCCCCTGGGGATAGGTTTTCCATGGTGCTTATAACAGAAATGAATACAATGGCTAATCCATTTAGAAATGGTTTGCTTTGAAATGGCCTTCCCCTCTGCCCTTGCAGCAAATGCTACCAGCAGTTGTTCAGATCTTCTTCGAGATTTAGTCCTGTCCAAGTACAATCTAAGTTGTCTGTGTACATCCACTGAATGCAGAATCCGCTCTCCCGTGTTCTGTGGATTGGGAAAGAAAGCTGGCAAATGAATGGACTGATTAAAAGCCACACTGGATACCACCTTGGGCATGAATGATGGATTGGTCCTGAGTGACACCCTGTCCGCATGAAAGATGATGAAAGGCTCCACTGCCATAAGGGCCTGTAATTCAGATATTCTTCTAGCTGAAGTGATTCCTGGAAAACAGCCTTCCTTTTAGCAAAGAAATTTTAAGTCTGCAGTTGTGGCCGACTCGAAAGGAGGTAGAGTGAGTTTCTCCAATAGAAAGTTAAGGTCCCAGGCTGGGGTTGGAGCTCTCCTGGGTGGTCTCAAGTTTGTGGCCCCTCTGAGACACTGCTTTAGAAGAGGACGAGAGACGGGGTGGTCTGTGTTGTAATGAGCTGAAATGGCTGAGGCATGGAATTTTATGGAAGAAAAAGAAAGTCCCTTGTAAAGCATCTCAGTTAAGTACTGCAAAATCTGAGGTAAATTGGGCACTGCTGTGCTCATCCCTTGAGATTGATTTCAGGCACAGAATCTTTTCCATTTGTCAGCATAAGATTTTCTAGTACTAGGTCTTCTCACCTCCAAAATGACATCCATCACAGGTTTGCTGAGGGATGCTAAGGGTGAATATAAGGGATTAGCCAGGCTGCATGATTCAATGTTTGGAGCTGAGGGTGCAGAATGTGGTTCTCCTGTTGAGACAGCAAGGAAGGTGTCTGAGGCAGGTGCCACGACGAAATGTGTGACACACTGCACAAGAGTGGGTACCAGTGCTGGTGGGGCCAGTCTGGAGCAATCAAAATCATTTTTGGTTTGTCCTGTTTGACTTTTAGTAGAACTTTGGTGAGCAAAGGCAGAGGGGGAAATGTGTAGACTGATAGTTTTTTTTCAGCTGAAGGACAGAGCATCCACTTTCCAGGCTTTTTTTTAATGAGTCCTTGTGCAAAATTTGTCCAACTGGTAGTTCTGAGGTGAGGCAAAAAGATCTATGTCTGGGGTCCCCCATTTGCATGTCAACATGTTGAAAATCCATGGTTCCAGTTTCCATTCGTGAGGGTCCATGAGATTTCTGCTTAGTTTGTCCGCCAGAACATTCTACTTTCCTGGCAGGAATTGAGCTTGTAGTTGTACTTGGTAGCTCAAGGCTGTGTTCCACAAAGCCATGACTAGTCTGCAAAGGGGGTAGGAATGTGTACCCCCCCCTGCTTGTTTATGTACCACATAACAGTGGTGTTGTCCGTCTTTATCAGCAATTGTCCTGGATGAAGGTAGTCCTTGAAGGCTGTCAGTGCATTCTGTACAGCTAGCATTTCTTTTTGAATACGAAGGTGCATTTGTTTTGGGCTCCATTTGCCCTGAATGCACTTCCCTGCCAGATGAGCCCCCCATGCATAATCTGATGCGTCTGTAGTTAGGGTTTGGGTGGCAGGGGGTGGTGTGAATGGCAGTCCCTTGTTTTGGTGGCAGACCTCTGCCCACCATAGGAACTTAGGCGCATGCAAGGTATGATAGGAATCATTGTTGCCAGGCTGTGACAATGCTGACTCCATAAACTTTTTAAGTACCACTGAAGTTTCCTCATATGCAGTCTTGCATATGGAATTAGAAGAATGCATGAGGCCATGAACCGCAAGCCTTGCAGTATTTGCCTTGCAGATAGCAGAGTTTTTGTAGTCACCTGTTTGAAGTAAATCACCAAATGAATTTGCTTTCCTTGCATAAGGAAAGCCATCTGGGCAGTTGCATTCAAGCTTGCACCCAGGAATGTAATTTTTTGAGAGGGTACCAGTTTAGATTTCTTTTCGTTTATGGTGTACCCTAGGCAGGTTAGAACTCTTTTTACAAACACCAGACGTTTTAGAAGAATGGCCTGGTTTTCTGCCTGAGTTAGACAATCATCCAGGTAAGGATATATCTGAATATTTCTTTGCCTGCAAAATGCAATTACTGGAGCCAGGCACTTCGTGAATACCCTGGGTGCAGTAGACAAGCCAAAGGGCAGTGCAGAGAACTGATAATGCATGCAGCCTGTTTTGAAGCGCAGGAATCTTTTGCAAGATTCCTTGATTGGGATATGCAGGTAAGCCTCTTTTAAAGTCGAGAGTTGCCAACCAGGCATCCTTGCCTAACATAGGAAGTAACTGGTGAGGAGTCAGCATCTTGAATTTTGGAATGTCCATAAAGGTGTTTAGAGTAGAGAGGTTCAGAACTGGATGCCATGATTTGTCTTTTCTGGGTACCAGGAAAAGTCTGGAATAGAAACCTTTTCCTCTTCTGGTACTAGATGAATAGCCCCCATGTTTAGGAGGGAAAGCACTTGTTTGAGTCTCTGCCCACTGATTTGGGGGCAGGTCTGGCCACCAGTTTGGAGTTGGCAGTGTGTGGAAATGAAATCTGTATCCCTGGGACAATATATTTAAAACCCATTTGTCCTGGGTTATAAGTTGCCAGTTTCTTGAATGAAGATCCAGTTTTCCCTCCAAAAAGGTGGCTAAGAGGTAAGTGCTCTGTAATTTCAAAGGGAAGTCATTGAGACTGTTTACCATAGGGTGGTGTCTTGTTGTTTCCAGATTTGGAAGTGGAAGCACCCCATTGTTTAGTTCTGAAAGTCCCTTGGGACTGAAACCTGGTGGTTTTGGAATGTCTGGGTTTGGCCGTAGTGGCTCTGGAAGGAGCTGGAAAGGACCAGTTCTTAGTAGGCCAATGCCTACAAAATCTAGGAGGTTGCACTTGTAAGAAATCTTTCACAGTTTGCATAGATTTAGCTTTATCTTCCATATTTTTTTAGAACTTCTTCAGCCTTATTGCAAAATAAGCGATCCTGCTGTAAAGGAGCATCCAGAAGCCCTGATTGCTAAGGTTGCAGAAGTATAAACCTTTTTACCCCATCTATCCAGCGCCCTGGAATCTCTATCAGAAGGGGTAGGATTTTTAGCAGTAGAAGCCTTAATGCCCTTGGGCCCCTGAGAAATGGTTTCAGGGTCCGTAACAGGATTTTTGAAAAGGAATTTGTGGGACTCTGTAGTACCTGTCTGGTTTGTCAGGGGCTGGAGGCAAGGAATCAGGGGCCATACTGGATTCCGAAAACACATCATCAACAATATCCAGTACAGGAGGTATAGCCAAAGGCCTATGCTGAGGAAGAAGGAGGAAATCCCTAAGCCTCTTTTTGGAATCAGAGAAATATTTTGAAGCAAAAATGTACCGACGACGGATAGTGCGCTGATTAAATAAAGCACAAAACTGACAGCAAGGTACGTCGTGGTCAGGGCCTAGGCAAGGAATACAGTACAAATGAAAATCCTTATGAGGCATTTGCTTCCCACAAGTAATATAATTATTAACTTTTACTGACATCGATAAGGATCAAGAAAAAGTTTCCCCAACGGGGTACTTAGCTTTAAGTTGAAGACTTTGGTTCTGAAACTCGAAAACGAAAATTTCAGGAGTCGGCCCACCGGCACTTGCGAACTGCTTCTGCTTCGGGCAACTCGTGACAAGAAAGACTGATGTAATGGTGTCAGCTGCATGTTTTATACCCCTGACGACCTGACATCATGGAAGAAGGGACAGCAACCGATGCAGGACCCAAGACTTTGTTAATCAGGCCTACTGAGGGCAACCTGCCAGCAGATTACCCAAATGTAATGACTGCAACAGTGAAACAAGATGAACATCTGGCCAGGTCTTCCTCAAAGGAGGGCTTAAGGAGACCTTTTAATATCAGTTTATTCTTTCTCTCCTGAAACACCATGGAACTAAAAGAGTGGCAAAATGGACACGTTTTCTGTAAATGGATGGCCCCTAAACAGTACACACAGTTACCGTGGCCATCTGTAATGGACACCTTTTGCGAGCATTTCACACACTTTTTAAACCCAGAGGGTTTATGACCTTTAACCTCCCTAGACATCTCACAGAAGATGAAGCCAAAGGGACACAATCAAACACACAGGGAGCAAGAGAGAGAGAGGACTAGGTCCTCTAACTTAAATGGGCCTAGCCCTTAAAGCACCAGCAGTCACACAAAGTACAGTTGTGTCACTTACCATAAATGTAGATGGTATTCACTGTTGCAGTCATTACATTTGGGTTATCTGCTTGCAGGTAGCCCACAGTCGGCCTGATTAACAAAGTCTTGGGTCCTGCGTTGGTTGCTGTCCCTTCTTCCATGATGTCAGGTCGTCAGGGGTATAAAACATGCAGCCGATGCCATTGCATCAGTTTTTCTTGCCCCAGATGTCAGACGCCCCCCTAATGGGGAGCAATTAAATATAAAAGTACAATGATATATCTCCAACAAAAAAGCAAATACACCAAAAAGGCTTTTAAGCATAGTAAATTAAGTAGAGGTATAGCCAAAGGATGTTAGGGGGCTGGAGGGAGGGTAACCAGGACTGCAACAGTGAATACACTCGAACATCTACATTTATGGTAAGTGTACACAACTGTACTATGTTCTTCGTGTTTCACTGTTGCAGTCATTACATTTGGGTAGATTCCCAAAGCTAAGGTTGGGAGGAGGAATTTAGATAGCATTAGGACCAGCTATAAGGCCCTGCAAGACTGCAGTGTTAAAGCCAGCCCTGGATTTAGAGAAAAGTTGCAAATAATAATGCTTGGTGAAAGTATGTACAGACCTCCAGGTAGCAGCTTCTAGGATGTCCCTGGTAGGGATGCCTCTGAGAAAGGCTGTAGAGGTAGATGCAGCCCTGGTGGAGTGAGGTCTGATCCCCTGGGGGATAGGTTTTCCATGGTGCTTATAGCAGAAATGAATGCAATGGCCTATCCATTTAGAAATGGTTTCCTTTGAAATAACCTTCCCCTCTGCCCCTGCAGCAAATGCTACCAACAGTTGTTCAGATTTCCTTTGAGGCTTAGTCCTGTCCAATTAGAATCTGAGTTGTCTGTGCACATCTAAGGAATGCAGTATCCATTCCCCTTTGTTCTGTGGATTGGAAAAGAAGGTTGGCAAATGAATGGACTGATTAAGAGCCACACTGGATACCACCTTGGGCATGAAGGATGGACTGGTTCTGAGGGACACCCTGTCCGCATGAAAGATGATGGAAGGCTCCACTGCCATAAGGGCCTGTAATTCGGATACCCTTCCAGCTGAAGTGATTGCTAAAAGGAAGGCTGTTTTCCAGGAAAGGAAGTCTGCAATAGCAGCTGGCTCGAAAGGAGGTAGAGTGAGTTTCTCCAAAACAAAGTTAAGGTCCCAGGCTGGGGTTGGAGCTCTCCTGGGTGGTCTCAAATTTTTGGCCCCACTGAGGAACTGCTTGAGCAGTGGATGAGAGAAGAGGAGGGGGGGGTTCTGTGTTATAATGAGCTGAAATGGCTGAGGCGTGGATTTTAATGGATGAAAAAAGACAGGCCCTTGTGAAGCATCTCAGTTAAGTATTGTAAAATCTGAGGTAAATTGGGCGCTGCTGTACTTATCCCTTGAGATTGGTTCCAGGCACGTAATCTTTTCAATTTTTCAGCACAGGATTTTCTAGTGCTAGGCCTCCTTGCCGCTAAAATGATATCCATCACAGGTTAACTGTGGGAAGGTAAAGGAGAGTTTTTATGTAATTAGCCAGGCTGCAAGGTTCAGTGTTTGAAGCTGAGGGTGCAGAATCTGGTTCTCCTGCTGAGACAACAGGGAAGGAGTCTGAGGCAGGTGCCATGGGGATAACCGTGACACGCTGCGCAGGAGGGGGTACCAGTGTTGGCGTGGCCAGTCTGGAGCAATCAAAATCATCCATGGTTTGTCCTGTCTGATTTTTAGTAGTACTTTGGAGAGCACAGGCAGGGGGCAGAAGGCATAGACTGATAGTTTATTTCCAGCTGAAGAACACAGCATCCACTTTTCAAGCTTGTTTGTGAGGAGTCCCTGTGCAAAATTTGTCCAGTTGGTAGTTCTGGGGAGAGGCAAACAGGTCTACATCTGGACTCCCCATTTGCTTGTCAACATGTTGAAAATCCTTGGTTCCAGTTTCCACTCATGTGGGTCCATGAGGTTTCTGCTTAGTCCGATTGCCAGTGTATTTAATTTTCCTGGCAGGAATTGAACTTGTAGGTGTACTTGGTAGCTCAAGGCTGTGTTCCACAATGCCATGGCTAGTCTGCAGAGGGGGTAGGAATGTGTACCCCCCTGCTTGTTTATGTACCACATAACAGTGGTGTTGTCCGTCTTTACCATTAGTTGTCCTGGAAGAATGTGGTCCTTGAAGGCTGTCAGAGCATTCTGTACAGCTAACATTTCTTTTCGATTGATATGCAGGTGCATTTGACTTGGGTTCCATTTGCCCTAAATGCACTTCCCTGCCAGGTGACCCCCCCACCCCCCCATGCATAGTCTGATGCATCTGTTGTTAGGGTTTGAGCGGCAGGGGGTGGTGGGAAAGGTAGTCCCTTGTTTTGGTGGCAGGCCTTTGCCCACCAAAGGAACTCTAGGTATAGGCAAGGTATGATAGGAATCATTGCTTCTAGATCCTGAGAATGTTGACACCATAGGCTTTTTAGATACCACTGTAGTTTCCTCATATGCAGTTTTGCATATGGAATTAGAAGAATGCAGGAAGCCATGAACCCCAAGGCTTGCAGTATTTGTCTTGCAGATAGCAGAGTTTTTGTGGCCACTTGTTTGAAGTAGGTTGTCAAATGAATTAGTTTCTCTGGAGTGAGGTAAGCCATCTGGGAAGTTGTATTCAAGCTTGCTCCCAGGAATATAACTTGTTGACAGGGTATCAGGTGTGATTTCTTTTCGTTTATGGTGTACCGCAGACAAGTTAGAACCCTTTGGTACAAAGGCCAGATGATTCAAAAGTATGTCCTGGCTTTCTGCCTGAATTATACAATCGTCCAGGTATGGGTATATTTGAATATTTCTTTGCCTGCAAAATGCAATAACTGGAGCTAGGCACTTTGTGAACACCCTGGGCGCAGTAGATAAGCCAAAGGGCAGTGCAGAGAATGGATAGTGCGTGTAGCCTGCTTTGAAGCATAGGTATCTTCTGCAAGATTCCCTGATTAGGATGTGCAGGTATGCTTCTTTTAAATCTAGGGTTCCCAACCAGGCATCTTTGCCTAGCATTGGAAGTAATTGGTGAAGAGTCAGCATCTTGAACTTTGGAATCTCCAAAAAGGTGTTTAGAGTAGACAGGTCTAGGATAGGACACCATGAATTGTCTTTTCTGGATACCAGGAAAAGTCTTGAGTAGAAACCTTGTCCCTTTTCCTCTTCTGGTACCAGCTGAATAGCCCCCATGCTTAAGAGAGACAGTACTTGTTTTTGGGCCTCTGCCCACTGATTTGGGGGTAGGTCCGACCACCCGCTTGGTATTGGCAACATGTGGAAGTGAAATCTGTATCTCTGGGTAACTGTATTTAAAACCCATTTGTCCTGGGTAATGAGTTCCCAGTTCTTTGCATGAAGAGCAATCTTTTCCCCCAAAGTGGCAGTCATTTAATAAGTGCTTGGAATTTTTAAAAGGAAGTCATTGAGACAGTTTACCATAAGGGGGTGTCTTGTTATTCCCAGATTTGGAAGTGGAGGCCCCCCACTGCTTAGTCCTGTGTTTCCCATGGGACTGAAACCTGGGGTTTTTGCTGTGTCTGGGTTTGGCTTGAGAAGACCTGGAAGGGGCTGGAAAGGACCAATTCTTAGAGGGCCAGTGTCTACTAAATCTAGGAGGCTGAACTTGTAGGAAATCTTTAACAGTTTGCATAGATTTAGCTTTATCTTCCATCTTTTTAAGAACTTCCTCAGCCTGGTTGCCAAACAGGTGGTCCTGATTTAAGGGAGTATCCAACAATTTAGCTTTAACATGATCAGGCAAAGATTGTTCCTGAAGCCAAGCACGCCTTCTGAGCACAGTCCCAGTAACAGCGGCCCTGCAAGAGGCCTCTAATGAATCAAAACCACATTGCAAAGTATGTTTTCCAACTTGTTCAGCAGAATGCATTAAATCCTGTAATTCTTTATTTTCCACACAGTCAAGAATCAACATCATTTTCTGTTTAAGCAATCCGATAACATGTTGCTGATACTTTAACATATGAAACTGGCAGTTTAAAGCCCTAATGGCCAAGGTTGCAGAAGTATAAACCTTCTTACCCCATCGATCCAGCGCCCTGAAGTCTCTATCAGAAGGGGTAGGATTTTTAGCAGTAGAAGCCTTAATGCCCTTGGGCCCCTGTGAAATAGTCTCTGGATCCGCAATAGGATTTTTAAAAAGAAACTTGGGTGACTCAGGGACCTTGTAGTATCTGTCTGGTTTTCTGGGAGCAGGAGGCAAGGAATCAGGGGCCAAACTAGATTCCGAAAAGGCATCATCAACAATGTCTAGTACAGGAGGAATAGCTAAAGGCCTATGCTGAGGAAGGAGTAAAAAATCCCTAAGCCTCTTTTCTGAATCAGAAAAATCCTGGCTTTCCCAGTGGAAATGCTCCCTTAGAGTATGTAAGGTTTCCCCAAAAGAAAAATCCTCTGGAGGGGAAGCAGAGGGAATGGAGTCCTCTGCAACAAAATCCTCATAAGTTGAGAAGGGCAAATCCAGATAATCAGAAGAATCAGAAAAAACAGAATCCAGGTCAGAAGATTCATAAACCACTTCAGTCCTAGGCCTCTTAGAAAGGGGGGGGGGGGTTGGCTACCCATGATTAGAGTTATTAGCTCTTCAGCCATTCTTATCATTTGTTTTTTTGTGCATAGAGGCCTGAGCATGTGGCCTGGGCGTTGTTTTTATAGGCATGGTTCGAGATTTAGGCCTAAGAGAAGAAGGAGGCGTTGGTTTAATATGCAAGTCCGTACGCCTGAATACACCCTCAGAAGCCGGTGCCTGCACAGCGGCTCCAGACCCATCCAAGGTAGAGACATCCACGAATTCCATAGCTGAAGTATCTCGCGGCATACCAGACTCCGAATGGGTCTTAGTAGGGGCCTGAGAATCAGAAGTAGCGGGTATCAGGGGCTGCGAAAGCGCCTCACTGAGTATCAGCGAACTGGCGACTGGCTTAGGAGAAGAGTCATCGGCAGTTTTGGACCTCGGCGGCCTGTCTCTGTCTTTATTGTTGCGTTTTTTTGGAATCCTGGTAGTCGGATGGCTAACTAACGACATTTCTGGATAATTAAACAGAGAACCGAAATATTTAGAGGTGAAAATGTACCGACGACAGATAGTGCACTGATTAAATAAAGCACAAAACCGACAGCTAGGTATGTCGTAGTCAGGGTCTAAGCAAGGAATACAGTACGAATGAAAATCTTTATGAGGTATTTCCTTTCCACAAGTAATGCAATTATTAACTTTTACTGACATCGGTAAGGAGCAAGAAAAAGTTTCCCCAATGGGGTTCTTAGCTTTTAGTTGAAGACTTCGGTTCTGAAACTCAAAAACGAAAATTTCAGGAGTCGGCCGACTGGCACTTGCGAACTGCTTCTGCTTCGGGCACCGCACGGCAAGAAAGACTGATATAATGGCATCAGCTGCATGCTTTATACCCCTGACGACATGACGTCATGAAAGAAGGGACAGCAACCGACGCAGGACCCAAGACTTTGTTAATATGGCCGACTGTGAGCTACCTGCAAGCAGATAACCCAAATGTAATGACTGCAACAGTGAAACACGAAGAATATCCACGAGGACTATGTCCTCTAACTTAAACAGACCTAGCCCTGGGTAGAAAGAGAAGGGAGAAACCTAGGTCCTCTAACTAAAACGGACCTAGAAGTGGATAGGAGTCATAAATAACAAATTCAGTAACTCGCGCACACACACACCAGAAAAAATCTGTATATAACAACTAAGCCTTATAAGAGATAAGGGTTGAAGGTCAGAAACCCTGTTCAGCTAAGGCAAATATGGCACAAAACTATGCGGAGAACTCCGCAAGAAAAAAATAGCTTAAGCTAACACTGACAACACTACAGCTAAACTTTACAAAATATTACACACGTAAGTTAAATTAAGCGTAAACGCACCTAGAACACTAAATATCAACCACAACTGAACTACTTGAGAAAACACTTAGGGCAAAATGCCCAGACAGAAGCTAACTGGCACACAGGATACCAATGAGAACGATAAGGCCAACGGCCAACCAGTTCTCAACAATAATTATCTAAACAGGAAAAAATACACTGCAAGAAACTAAACTATGGAAAACGACACTCGTAAATGTTATAGAAATCTATCCAAGGCTGAAAATAGCTTGAAATACCAACAAATTTAGCAAAATGTGTTAGACTTAGCCATGGCCAAGAAGAAGCACATCTGAGCGCAGCAAACGAGATCTGGGGATTGTACTGGTGCACCATGGGATACCTACCTAGCCACGAGCCAACTAGAAGACTTTCAGCTTGCAAAAAGGCCAAGTCGGAGCCAAGGATCAGCTCAGAACCCATATGTAAGAATGAAGGCGCGATAGGACTACAGAATATCATTATTTATAAATACTGCATTTTTAAAAAGTGTAATGAGAGCATGGGTAGAGTTGCATTCATGAAGTTCTGTGTGCTTTCCAAAGGTTGAGATGGTTGTTTTGTTTAGTTTATTGTTTTATTTATTCTTTGTTGATTATATGATTGGGATGGTCCTTGTACCCTTTTCAGCCAAAAGGGTGCAGAAGGTAAAAGAGTACAAATTCAAATGAAGTATTGCAAAGATAACACAAGTACACAATATTAGGTTATGCAACTATTGGATATGTTGAAATCTTCTGTTGTTCCAACAGTTTAAATTAAGCAAGGATTTAAAGTACGTATAAAGTAAGTAAGTTTAAAGTAAGTGAAATGACATCAGAAATACTCTGTCTAGGGCCCTCTGTCTAGGGATCTAAACCTCTTCTGCAAGTTCAACAGAATGGTTTAGAAGGACAGGTATACCTTGCAGAGTATACTGTTGCTGTGAAACAGACTCGCCATCCACATAAAACAAAGTTCATCCCTGTCTATATTCAAGTACAACTTAGATCTGTGGATGGGAAACAGAAAATTTATCCCAGGACTGCCCTTGTACTAGAAATGGACAGAGGCAGTTCCTAAATGCTTTATCCCATGCATGGATCTCCTCATATTATCTATGGTGTGATCCCAGTTATTCTCATTTGGGGTAACATATAATTATCAACCATGGGATAGGTGAGCCCAGTCTGTACCCAAATGGGATAGGTTATTTTCAGCAGAAAAAAAGGAAACTGGCTAGGCTTAAAATGACCTCTAAGGGCAGCTAACCTTGTACTTACTTATGAGCCTATGAATCTATATTAGTTACCAATATTCATTGGTACTTCATAATATATTTAAATTGAAGAGTTGCCACCTATACAAAGTATAAATTTAATTACAATCAAATGGACTCCCATCAGTAGAGGAGTTATGGGAAATCTTATAAACTCCCTCTCTCTCTCTTGTAAAGGCTGGTAAGCAATATGCACTAGAGATTCTTGATACATTTTTAAATGAGTAAAATACTGCCACTTGCAAACTTATACTTTGATTACAGCAAGTTTGCTTTAAAGTTTTATGCATATGTATTGCTATACTTTTTTTACTCAAATTACAAAGGGATACAAACAAATTTATTTTGATAGTTGGATGTGAAATCGCAAATTCATCCCCTGTTCAGGCCCCATGTCTCTGATAGTCAGAGGTCAATAGTAAGTATATTAATCCTCATCTAACATACCCCCACATAACCCTTGGCTACCTCCTTCCTAACATAACCTACCACACAGGCATCCAAGGACCCTAGGGACAAACCTGGTTAGGTTGCATAAAGACTCTGGTGGTTGCTTGCTTAGTATAAACCTATGAACATATCTGTAATTAGGTGTTTGGCATTTTAAAACAAGTTTAGTAATATATTTTAGAAACATCAAATACCCTTGAAAGAAATGAGAGGAAAATGAATACAAATGGGTACACATAAGCAAAAACAAAAATGTGTATATTATTTAAAGGCATTAACATGCACATCTCATAATTATTATGGTTTAGGAACATATTTAGCCTCATTTGTCCTAGATGTACTGATTGTCCTCATAAGAACAGACCTGTTTAAGACTACATACATTGTCATGGGATCTAGTAAATGAAGAATACTTGGTTTAAAAATAGAAAGATGACCCTCTACATGACAAAACCAGAGCTATGATTTTTTAGTGTTCGTTGTTTTTAACACCTTCATTGATTTTGTCGCAAATGGTATGTGCGATCTTGCTTTTGTGCGACTCGTTAAAGCAAATTACAGAACACTTCCGAGGACAAGTGTTGAAAATGGTTTAGCTGAAAACCATTTTCGATATTTGTCCCATATGTTTCAATGGCTAAATGCATTCGCATTGTAGCCATTCGAACATATGTGAGTTGCTGTTGAGTTTTTCGCGTTTGTCCTTTCGATGGAAGGACATTGCACAAACCACTTGCGACAAAATGAAGGTAAACCAATGAACATGGAAGACATAGGCAAACACACATTTATATAAAAAAAAATATATTCACATATTCCCAGTTGCAAATATTATATATACATCACATATATTATTTTGTATATTTAAATAAACATGTCAATTCCTGCTTTCCCTTAAACCTCACCCCTTCCTCCAAAACACTATTTTATTTTATTTATTTATTTACTTTCATTTGTTAATCGGATTAGTCCAGCTGAGCCAATGGCCCATTTTCAGTGGAGACCCAAGGAGAAAAGCTCCAATTACAAATTACAGTCTTAGAAAAAGTAATTACAATCTTACAAAAAAGGAAAATTACATCTCAAAAGAGTTAAATACAGCAATAATGTAATTTCACAATAAAAATGTTTTATTAAAAAAAATGAAAATAATGTACAATATATACATGACGGTGAGGAATCTAGGGGAAAACATGAGTTATGTACATATAGAGGGGGCTGGAGGAGGAAGCTAGGGGAAAACAAAGTATCTATTTACACACAGAGGGAACTGGAGGAGTTTTGCAAGGAAGAGGGCTAAGATGAGAAAGAAAGAGTTAAGATGGTGGATACAGGGAAGAGGTTGTAAGAATTCAGGTAGGCGCTAGACAGGGGCAGGACCAGGTGTTCTGTAGGTATTGCTTGAGTGCCAGTTTGAATTGTGATTTATGACAGATACTTCTTATATTTTCAGGAAGGGAGTTCCAGGAGTGAGCAACTGAGTATTTATATATTGACTTGCCAATGCTTTTAGATGGTTTGTATATGTCCAGCAGGTGTTTATCTGAGAGCAAAGTTGACGTCAGGGGTTATATAATGATACGATGTTGGAGACAGAGGGGCCGGATGTAGGATCGCAAAGGACTGAGTGTATTATAAGCAGTTGTGGAAGAAGTTGATTTGGGAATTTAGGCCATTGTAAGGATTTAAGGGCAGGGCAGGGCAGTGATAGGATTTATAGGAGAGGTTAGTAGCAAATTTAGCTTTTTTATTGTAGGTTTGTTCTAGTTTGCTGAGAAGAGAAGACTGAAGATTCATGTGTACAGGGGCAACATATAGTAGACTGGGTAAGAGGAGAGATAAGGCTACATTGAGGAGTTATAAAGAAAGTTGTGATTATGGTACAGGAGGACAAGTTTCTGATGATTTCTTAATGCATAAATTGACATGTATGTCAAATTTTAGTTCGTCATCGATGGTAACACCAAGTAATTTGGTATGAGGATCAGGTATGATGATGGTGTTGTGGAGGGAAGTAATGGAGAAGGAGGATTTATATTGTGAAAGGTTTTTTTGGAAGGAATAACAAGAGTTTAGTTTTTTGGGGGTTTAATATTAGTTGACTGCTAGTCAGCCAGGTCTCTATGGAGGTGAAAGTATCTTGGGTACATGAAAGGAGTTCAGGGATGGTGTTGGCTGTGGTTATGAGGGTGGAGTCATCAGCATATTGTAGGAGGGTTAAGAGGTTAGTAGCGGAGTGCAAGTTATAAGGAGTTCAGGGATGGTGTTGGCTGTGGTTATGAGGGTGGAGTCATCAGCATATTGTAGGAGGATTGAGAGGTTAGTAGTGGAGTGCAAGTTATTGGTAAAAATGTTGAACAAGAGGGGACCAAGGATAGAGCCTTGAGGAACTCTGATGTTGATGGGCAGAAAAGGAGAAAAAGTGGTTTTCCAGTGTATAGATTAAAGTCTGTTTGATAAATAACTAGAGAACCAGGATATGGACAGGGGGGGGAGATGAAGGTCTAAAATTTTAGTTAGTTTAGAATGGGAGACTGTATCAAAGGCTTTAGAAAGATCGAGAAATAAACAAGAGAGAAGAAGGTTGTTATCATGGGCTTCTGCCACTGTTTAAGTGAAAGAGAGAAGTGCAGTAGAGGTGCTGTGGTGTGGTCAAACACCATGCTTAGAGGGAGTTAGGAGATTATTTTCAAGCAAGTATTTGAGTAGCTGTGAGTGAATGCATTTCTCAAGTACCGTGGACAGTGGGGAAAGTATAGCTATGGGATGATAGTTGGAGGGGTCAGTGGAGTTACCTCCCTAGTGGAGTGGGATTGTGTAAAATGATTTCCCTATGTTGGATACGGCAGCCTTGGTAACAGAGTGATTTATAAGGATAGAAACAGGGTAGGCAATAGAGCTGGCACCAATTTTAAGAAAGTGGGGGTGTTGTCAACAGAGGGAGAACAGGGTTTGAGTTTGCTCAATAGGGATTTGATAAAGGAAGTGGAACAGGATGAAAGGAGAAAGTATTACAGGAAGATGGACTGAGGTAGGGGCAGAGAAGAGGGGGTGGGGCAGTGTTGTGTTAGTTTCTAAACTGTGTCTAAGAAATACTGATTTAATAGAGTAGCAGTTTTTGTGCGAGTATTGCGAGGGAAAGTGTTGGGGGTAGGAGGGGCACTAGGGTGGAGAGCGTGTTTGACAGTGGACCAAAATTTGGGGGGGTTTGTGTGTGGGCTGTAGTGTTTGGTAGCAAGGATATTATTTTTGTCTTATTCTGCATGTATTGTTCTCAAAATTTTGATTTTTCTATGTAATTTGCTCCTACCCTTTTTTAAATATTCTATTTCCATTTTTTTACCTCTGTTACAATATTCAATACTTCAAATACAGTTGGTTTAGACTAAGATTTCCATTTTCTAGTAATTGCTTTTTTGTCAGAATTAAACGTAACTTAACAAGGCCTTACTATATTTAGGCAATTCAGATGCTGTATCCCAGCTGAAAAAAATAATTTCCTTAGTTACAATCATTTTCTCCCCAATATTTCCATCAGAGTACTCTGCAGATAATTTTTAAAGTATGCCAGCTCATTAAACTCCCAAAAATAGAAGTTATGTTCTTACCATAACGTTCCATGTTAGTTGTCTTCTTCTCGCCTTCTTCTTGCTGGATGGGTTCGGAGCCGACCTCGGCTCCGACTCGGCCACTCTAAAAGCTCGAGAGTTGGTTCCACCGGCTCGAGGCTCCCCTTATATCCCACAATGCTAGGCGAGAGTTACCTCAGATCTCGTTTGTAAGCTAACCCAGCTTATATCAAAAACAGTATAACTGTGAAACAGAATCCACCTCTAACAGCAGGAAGAAAAGGTGACCTATATCCTGAAACAAGAAATATGCATAATAGCATATGACTAAGAAAGAGGTGGTAGAAAGAGAGGTCACGATCACAACTCCTCTAGGTCTGTCCAGGCCAGGGGAAGGAGGGTGGGACAAGAAGAAGGCGAAGAAGACAACTAACATGGAACGTTATGGTAAGAACATAACTTCTATATGTTAAGTTGTCTATCTCGCCTTCATTCTTGCTGGATGGGACCACGTCCCTAGCACCTTGTCCCGGGTGGCCTAACGGAACAGACTCCTGAGAACAGTGGAACCAAAATTAGCTCTATGCCTAGAAGCTAAATCCAACTTATAATGGGAAATAAAAGTGTGAGGAGTAGCCCAAGTAGCCGCTGCACAAATGGTGTCAATAGGCAGTCTGTCTTGGAAGGCTAGAGAAGTAGCCAAAGCTCTGGTGGAATGGGCTTTAGGTTTATTAGGCAGTTTTTGGTGTCTAATCTCATAAACAAGGGTAACCAGAGATGTTAGCCATCTGGATAAAGATACCTTTGAAACTGGAAGTCCCTTTCTGCTTTCCGCATAGGAGACAAACAGCTGATCAGATTTTCTGAATAGTTTCGTCCTGTCCAAGTAGTACCTTAATTGACGATGAACATCCAGGTAGTGTAATTTTGTTCAGACCTATTTGAATACTCCGGAAAAAGACAGGAGGTCAATGCATTGGTTTAGATTTGATGTTGAAACCACCTTAGGCAAAAAGGACGGGTTAGTTCAGAAGGAAACTCTGTCCTTATGGAACACAAGGTAAGGAGAACGACAACTGAGTGCTTGAAGTTCTGAAATTCTTCTAGCTGATGTGATAGCCACCAGAAAGAGAGTTTTCCATGATAATAACTTTAAGGAACATGAAGCTGCAGGTTCGAAAGGGGAAAGAATCAAAGAAGCAAGAACTAAATTTAGGTCCCAAGGAGAAGGAGGATTTCTTACAGGAGGTCTGAGAAGAAAAACTCCTTTCAAAAAGGCTTTGCAGAGTTTGTGGGACATTAGGGCAGATTCAGAAATACCCACATGGAAATTAGAAATAGCTGCCAATTGAACCTTAAGAGTAGATGGAGATGAACCTGCATGGAAGAGTTCAGCAAGAAAATCAAGGACTAGTTGGATGGATGCGTGAAAGGATCTATGTCCTTTCCTTGTGCCCAATATGAGAAGCGTTTCCACTTACTCAAATAAATCTTCGAGGGGAAGATTTATGGGAAGCTATCAAAATATCTCTAACAGAGTGAGATAATTGAGGAAGCCTGGCTACGGCTGGAAGTGGAGGAACCAAGCAGTGAGGTTCAGAGAGGGAGGGAGCGATGAAACTGACCCGACTGATGGATCAAAAGATCTGGAACTAGGTCCAGATTCCACTGTCGCCCAAAAGAAATCGATGTAGAAAGGGGAACCACACTTGTCGAGGCCAGTAAGGAGCAATGAGGATCAATGAGGCCTTCTGAGCGATAGCTTTCTGTATTACTTGAGAGATCAGTGGGAAAGGAGGAAATGCATACAGAAGTCCCCGGGCCAAACTTGGACTAGCGCGTCCCTGCTGGGTTGGCCTGGTAAAGGAATAGAGTGAAGTATTCTCTGCACTTGCTGTTTTGGGGAGTAGCAAAAGATCGCAGCAAGGCTGACCCCACTTGAGAAATATCTCTCTCACTACAGAGTCTTTCAGAGACCACTCGTGAGGCATGAGAATAGCTCTGCTCAACTTGTCCGCAATGTGATTGGACTTCCCGGGATGTGCGTTGCTATCAGAAAACGCTGAGAAGAAATCGCCCATTGCCACAGTCTGAGTGCTTCTCGACACAGGGGTATGATCTGGTTCCGCCTTGTTTGTTGATGTACCACACTACAGACATATTGTCTGTCTGGATTGCAATCGTTCCCAAGGGAAGAGAGTCTTGAAGGGCTTGCAACGCTAAAAGCACTGCTCTCATCTCCAGAACATTTATGTGCAAGTGGCATTCGTTTGGTTGCCATGTGCCCTGGACTGTCCTGCCCTGATAATGCCCCCACCCGATCAGGGAGGCATCCGTTGTCAGAGTAGCAACCGGAGGAGGTGGAACAAACGGTCTCCCCAACAGGAGCTGGGGGGAAGACATCCACCACATGAGATGCTTTTTGCACTTGCGTGATCATAATGGTGTGAGACATTGGAAGTTCCTGGTATGACCATTGAGAAAAGAGCATCCACTGAAGGATCCGCATGTGGTATCTGGCCAATGGCAGGAGAGGTATGGTCAGCTGCCATGATTCCCAACACCTTTAGAACTAACCTGGCTTTGGCTCTGTTGTTGTTGAGAAGAAGTGACACCAATTTTTGAATGTCTGATATCCTTTGGTTCGTTAGAGTTGCAGACATGTTTACAGTATCTAAATTTGCCTATGTAGGTAATAGTACGACAAGGCGACAAAACAGACTTTTCGCAATTTATTGAGATACCCAGTTTGACAGACGCGAAAAGTGTAATCTCTGGCCATCAGAAGGAGATGCTTGGTGGGAGCTGTGAGGAGCCAGTCGTCCAAATATGGAAACACCTGGAATCCTTGTCGTCTCAGGTGAGAAGCTACCACTGCCATGCATTTGGTAAACACTCGGGGGGCAGTGGTGAGACCAAAGGGCAGGGCCCTGAATTGAAAATGACTGGTTCCCAGCCTGAAGCGGAGGAATCTTCTGGAGCCGCTGTTCATTTTATGTGATAGTACGCGTCCTGAAGGTCTATAGAGCACATCCAGTTTCCTTTTCCCAATAGGGAAGAATGGATTGCAGCGTGACCATCCAAATCTTGTTTTCTTGACCGATCTGTTCAAGATACTGAGATCCAAAATTGGTCTCCAGTCCCCTGTTTTCTTTGGAACTAAAAAGAACCTTGAGTAGATTCCGGATCCTTGTTGGTCTGCTGGCACTGGCTGAATAGCTCTTTTTGCAAGCAGTTTTGAAATTTCCAAAGCTGCTATATCCCTTTGAGCGGGTGGAACATCTGGAAGGGATTTTTTTGACTGATTTGGAAAACGAAGAAAGGGGATGGAATAACCTTCGGAAATGATGGACTGTACCCATTTGTCTTGTGTCAAGGATAGCCAGGCTTCTGGGTACAGTGACAATCTTCCCCCGACTGCCTCCGAAGATGGGCAGTCGGGCAACACCTCAGGGATGCTGAAAGGGCTTGTCAGGAAAGGCTTCCCGATTGCCCTGGTTCTGTGGACCCCCTCTGCCCCTAGGGCTTAATGCCTACCATTGTTATTCCCACCTCTGCCTCTGGTAGGAAAAGCGACTCTGTCGTCAGGCTAAGTCCCTTGAGATTGTTTACGGAACCACATCTTTCCACCCTTCTGGCCTTTGGGGTAAGGCCTAGAAGGAGTCGAAAAATGGACTCCGACGGCAGAAAGGGTCTTGCCATCAGTCTCAAGCACCTAGTCAGGGTTTCTTTCACTTGAGGACCAAAAGAGATGATCCATCAAAAGGGGAGTTCGTGAAAGACGCCTTGAAAGGTTCCGAAAGTTGCATAGCCGCATCCAGGCGTGCCTACGTAAGGCTACCCCCTGTTCCTCTTGGCTCTGCTCGCCTCCATCGGCCGCATAAGAGAGGAGGCGCATGGAGGAGTTGGAAATGGAATTAAGGATAGCCAGCTGCGTGTTCATTTTTCTTGGAACCCCGCAGCTGTAGGGTCTCAACATCTCACTCGCTTCCTTGACCAAGTCCCTTTGAAGACGAGTGAAATGGCACAGGTAATTCAGCGAACGCATGGTAAAAGTCGCTGAGGAGAACATCCGCTTCACCTATCCATGGACCTAGATTCCTTGTTAGGTGGATGGACAGGCACTGAAGGATCAGCCAGTTCCTTCTTTGTGGCGGCAGCTACCACCATAGCATCCACAGAAACTCCTTTTGATAAAAATTGCTTGTCTGATGGAGCTGTGATGAATTTGGAGGGTCTCCTGGGAGTGGGGTCCACTGAATCAGGAGCCGCCCATGACTTTTTAGCAACCACCTGCATGAGGGTTCAAGGGGGACACCCAGGAGGTGGAAGGACGAGAGCCAAACGCCTCAAGATACACAGATTCGCCCACTGAAGGGTTGAGGGCGGGCCAATTTCCCCTCTGTTTAAGGATCTCCAGAATGTCTGCAAATGAGACATCTTCAGAAGGGGAACGGGGAACCCTCAGAATCATCCAGATCTGTGTCCGACGTGATAGACTCAGGTGAGTCAATGTGCTTCCTCTTGCACTTCCTCTTCCGAGGGGCTCTTCTGCCAAATCAGGAGAGGCCTCGAAGAGGATGAAATCCCAAAGGGGCTCCTGAGGAGCTGTCTCTCTGCGGTCCGGGATGAGGGAGTGAGTCGACTTACCCTGAGGCAGCATAGAGGGAGGGGCTGACGGAGCCGACTGTGGAGTAGAGCCAGGCTCTAACACACTCCGCATGACCTCGAAAGCCCCCTGTCAGGCAGAGCCAGAGGTCCCCGCCCGAGGAGCTAAGGACCCCTCGGCACCGACAGTGATGGCTCGAGGCGATGTCGGAGCCGAACTCACCAGCGCCGGGCACCGAGAGGGAGAGGGGGTCGGACAAGGGTCCGATGCCACTCACCCCTCGGAGCCGACGAGGGAAGTCCGGCGCCGAGATTCCTCCACGGAAGAAAACGGAGCCGACGACGGAGCCGAAGACAATTGTCTCGGCCCGAAGTGACCACAGTCTCGGTTCCGACATCGACCCGCCCGAACTCAAAAGAGTCAAGAAGGAAAGAGTTGATGGACGGGCAGGCACCGACTGATGAGTCGGGCTCTGAAGCATCTGGGCAAGTGCCTCGGACTTAAGTAGTCGACTCACCACCTCTCTGAAGGTCATGATCGGAAAGCTCGATGACCTAGAGGAATGAGACCTTGGCTCCGTTCAGACAGCAGGGGAGATCCTGGAGCCGAATGAACGGAGCCAAGAGAAGGTGACCTAGACCTCTTTCTGGTTGTCGGCTCAAGATCTTGTCGGAGCCGACACAGGTATTCGATAACCTCGCTCCGCCGGAGCGAGGAAGCCACAGAAACTGTGGACTGAGTCTTATCGGCTCCAGCCGGAGCCGATAAAGGCAAAGGTTGAACAACCTGAGGTCTCGGCTCAGAAGCCGGAGCCGAAGACCTCGATGCCTTAGAGGGCTTCCCTGTTGAAACTGACAGGGAATCCTCTGGTTTTAACAAGCCTCTCAAAATTAACTTGTTCTTTCTCTCCTGCAGGACCCTGGGGCTGAAGCCATGGCACACAGCACAGGAGTCCTGCAGGTGCAAAGGCCCCAGACAGTAGACACAAGAAGTGTGAGCCTGTCAGAGACATTTTCTGACAGCACGCATCACACTTCTTGAATCCAGAGACCTTTGCTTCCTTTGACATTATCCTAACTGACAGGTGTACACTAACACACACCAAACACACAGTTATACCCTGTCAGAAAAATTATTAATACTAACAATTTTAGTAAAATACTAGAAATTAAGCACAAAAAGTTAAAGAAACTACACAAACACACCCTAAGGAAGGGAAGGCCAAAGGCCAAGGGAAGAACCAGCGTTCTTTTAAAAGAAAACGGGGAAAAATAGGGTCGGGATAAAAACTATATCCTACACTAATTTGTGAAGAATTAAGGTTAAAGGGGAAAGAATAACTTTTAGTATAAAAGCTAACACTCACCAGGAACCGGTAGAAGCAACCAACCTCGAAGCTGTAGCGGCAAACGAGATCTGAGGTAACTCTCGCCTAGCATTGTGGGATATAAGGGGAGCCTCGAGCCGGTGGAACCAACTCTCGAGCTTTTAGAGTGGCCGAGTCGGAGCCGAGGTCGGCTCCGAACCCATCCAGCAAGAATGAAGGCGAGATAGACAACTTAACATCATATGTTCCCAGTTATCTCTTTCTTACCCATCCCACCTCCAACATTTGTCATCTACCTGAGGAAAAATCCTCTGCAGTCTGCTTGGGGTATAATACTTATGCAAACACTTCCAAGCAAAAATGATAAATCCTCTAGACTTTGATGCACACTTGGTAGCCATACATATGTGCTCCCATTGTTGCCTTGTGAACTGCTTATCCAATCTTTCTTCCCAATCTTTTCTAACCTCTTCTGGTTGATTACTATAGTTATCATGCAGTATTTTATATGCCTTAGTAATTATCCCCTTTTAACAGCAGATTCTGTTCGAGATTCAATTAAAAACTCTACCTAAGCAGGTCTTTCACTTAGGATTTCACTGTCCATTTTTCTCTGTACTCAAGACATCCATCCCTAATAGAGAAGACCGTCTCCAGCCTGCACTCCTAAAATTCTTCTTGGCTTGTCCCCATTCTATTACCTTTCCCTCTCTAGTAATTTGCTTCAAATACCTTGGTTCCTTTGCCAGTTTTCTCCAGTACATTCCAATCCCTTCTTGCCTATTCTCTAAACCGCTAATTGTAGTCATTCCTATCAGAAAAATCTGTTTCTTCATTTTCGTTTTGGCTTAGTTTTTAGAATATTTTCTGCTACTTTATGAATGTAATATTCATAATTGTATAAAAAGTGATTATATTATTATTATTATTATTAATGTAATATTCTGTGTGGCTGTTATTATTCTTAAGGATCTGCATTCAAAATCACACTCTCTCCTTTTTTCCTGAATTTCCCCCTGCTTCATCTTCCCTTTCCACTCTGAATTATACATTTCTGCGGGTGTTACGTAGATGAGCCTTAACTGTTCTGCTGGAAGGATCAACTTATCCCACTTGACCCTTGCCTTTTTCCCCTCCCCAATAAAATCATTCAACTCTATTAATTAGTGTCCACAGCTTCTCTGCTTGATTAAAATGTGCCTGACCAGTGTATGAAACTAAAGGAACTAAAACATTTTCACTATTTTATTTTAATATTCACATCCATAAAAAAGAGCTTCCAGTTTCTCAGTTTTTGTATTATTTTTGTTTAGTCTCTTCCCACATATCCTTAGCTGCCTTAACAAAATCCTTTTTAATCCATACTCCTAAATATTTAATTTTATCATGTCCCCATAAATATGAGATTTGCTAGACCAATAATCCATGTGTGGGTACATAGTTTACAGCTAAGGCCTTTGTTTTATCTTCATTAATCTTATATCATGAAAAGGCTTGAAACTGTCTCAAGATGCTCCACAACACTGAAATGTCCTTTTCTGGTTTTATCAGATACAAAATAACATCTGCAAATAAGTAATCTTTTCTTGATTACCATACCAATTATATCCTTGAATTTCTGAGTCTATTTTCTTTGCCAATGGCTCCCTATACATAAAGCAACTAACAAAAGTGAAAGGGTACCCCTGAGTTGTTCCTCTGTTTAGATACAATGAACAGAAAGGGACCATTCAGCTTTAATTTTTGCCTCAGATCCCTCACATATCTTCCCAATTAATCTTACTATTGCATCAGGAAATGCAAATGTTTCCTTTGCTCTGTCCATGAAATCCTAGCTTACTCTGTCAAATGCTTTCTCTGCAACAATACCCACCAATAGTGGTATTTTCTTACACTCTACTTCTCTCTGGATCATCATTTTATTAATGTTGTCAAATGTTTGCCTCCACTCCACAAAACCACATTGACCCTTATTTATCACTTTTGGCAACACCTTTGCCACTTTTAGCTATTATAGATATAACAATTTTATAAACATGGTTTAAAATTGAAATGGGCCTACATGATGTTGGGACTGATGGGTCTTTACCATCTTTAGGTATGACAGCAACCACAGCTTTCATACAAGATGCTGGTGCTTCCCCTTCTTTTAAAATACTGTTAAACAAAACCTTCCAGATCTTTATTACTTTCTTCACTCCTAGCTTCTAAACATCCACAGGAACGCCATATATTCCAGGAGACTTTCCTGCAGATCAACTTTACATCACTGTTTTTATCTTACTTCCTCCTATCTTAACTGTTAATTGAGTCTCATCTACCTCTAACCTCGGCATACTTAAGTCTTCCATAAATATTTCCATTTGTGTTCTTTCTTGATTTCCATGTCTCTGCTTTATACAAATTTTCATAAAATATCCTAAATATCGCTAACATCTCTACAGAATCTATAGGTATTTTTTCTGACTCCCTGAATTTGATAACAACCCTTTCCATTTCCTTTGCCTAAGTTGCTGCACTAAAAGTTTTTGTGTCCTGGAGTTATTATAAAAAAAACAGTTGCTTAACAGCAATCTTTCGTAACCCATGCATATTATCCAGATATTCCCATATTTTCTCTTAAGCAATCTGCAATTGCACCTCTTCTTGTCATGTGAGATTT
>NC_056741.1:1300444667-1300474667 GCF_019279795.1 Protopterus annectens
ACCTGGTTCAAGGCTCCAGAGAGCACCCCTGCACTACCAGGCTATAACTCATACCACACTTTTCGGCCATGTAACCTGGACCGGAACACCAAAGGTGGAGGTGTGTACATATTCATTAAGAATATCCACAACTCCAGGCAAGTTGCTCAGCATAATGCAGCCAAGGTTTTCCAAGTGTAACTAACTCTGGGCAAAACTGCAATCCAAATTGTAGCTTGCTACAGATCACCAACCATGCCCCAGGATTCACACTCCTCTTTTCTTGATGTACTGGAAAATATTAAGGTTCAACCAAACACCTAATAATGGGCGATTTCAACTACCCCACCATTAAATAGGAAAACTACTCATGTACCAACTCCTTCGCTCAACACTTTCTGGAATTCATAAACTCCAATGCCCTGGATCAACTTATCCACACCCCCACCAGGGCAACAATATCCTAGATCTTGTCATTACCAACATGAGTGACCAGTGTTCCACACCTGAAGTCAGTGCCTCATTGGTCTGATCTGACCATAAGCTAATTACCCTAGATATCCACATCCTGCCCCCACCCCCCATTAAATAGACCATGGTAAAAAATTTCTCCAAAGCCAACTTCATGCTTCTTAAGACAGAAGTGGTGAACTTAATGACACCCATGCAGATGGACAATACAGTTACGACTACTGAATCCTACACAATTGCACTTGAGCATGGATCGTACTATCCCAAACAGAACCAAGACGCTATCCTCCAAAAAAAGGAAGCCAATCTGGTGGTCCCCTGCCATAAACAAACTGTACAACAGAAGGAAGAAACTGTTGCAAAAGAGAGTAAAATCCCTTCAGTGGAGGAGCTCCCTGGTCAGCCTCAGTAAGAAGCTGCGATCCCTGATAAAATCATCCAAAGCTAGTTACGAAAACAAAATCACCACTGATTCCAAAGGCAACCACAAAGCATTCTATAGCTATGTCAAGAATCTCAATGGCAACACTCAGATCTGCTCTGAGTTACAGCACAATGGCACTAAATATACAGACCCAACTGATATTGCCAACATCCTGGCAGATAGGTTCAGTGCTAACTTTACCCCCTCTCACCCCCTAAAGAGCCCATCTCTATACCGGAAGAATGCAAAGTTCCTGTAATCATGGCTGCACAGGTAAAACCCACACTCTCCAAAGCCAAGAACACAGCATCCATGGGACCAGACAACATCCCAGGCTGAGTTCTACACGAACTACAGAACGAACTGGCACCCCACCTAAGTAACATGTTCAATCATACCCTCGCTCAGGCTTTGTGCCTGCTGAATGTCACACAGAGACGGTTATCCCACTCCACAAGGGGGGGAGCCACCACAGACCCTGGGAACTACCGCCCCATTAGCCTGACAAGCCTGGTCTGCAAGGCCATGGAACGTATCTTCATGGAACTTATAAACAAAGACATTGGTAATCTCCAAACTCTGGACCCCACCCAGTTTGGGTTTGTAAAAGGCAGATCATGTTTCCTAAACCTGATAGACTTCTTTGAAGCAGTCACCAAAGCTGTAGACAAGGGTAAGATGGTTCACACAGCCTATCTAGATCTTGCCAAGGCTTTCAACACCATCCCCCACTCTGGAATTATAGATAAACTCACTGAACTAGGTATAAATCCCTATGTCACAAGATGGGTTGCCAACTGGCTCACTGACAGAACCCACACTGTGAAAGTAGCAGACTCCAAATCCGACTTCAGACCAGTGACAAGTGGAGTACCACAGGGTTCAGTCCTGGGTTCTCTCATGTTTGGTATCTACTTCTCTGAAGTACAAGATAACACAGAAGGTCTTTGTCTTTGGCTAACGAAGTTCGCAGATGACTGCAAACTAGGAGCCATACTCGAAACTCCTAACGATGTGGACAGCCTACAAACGGGCCTCACTGAGACAGATGTCTGGTGCCAAAGCCATTGCCTCAACCTCAATGCCAAAAAGTGCACTGTCATCCCCTTTGGTAAAAACTCTATACCCATGAACTACAACATAGGCGGTAGTATACTTAACACCGAAAGTGTGATAAGAGACCTTGGGACACAGGTGGACATTAGTCTTTCCTTTGATAATCACATCACCACAGCCTTTGATAATCACATCACCACAGTAGTCAGGAAATCCTTCTAAGTGGCACACCTCATCACAAAATGTTTTTCATCCAGAAAAAAAGAGATCATTGTTCCCCTCTACTCATCACTCATTAGACCCATTACAGAGTACAAAGCCCCTTTTGGTATGTACCTCACAAGACATCTACAACAACTAGAAAGGCTGCAGAAATACCTCACAAAGAGGATTACTAGCCTCAAACAGATGCCCTATACAGACTCTCAAAAAACTGCAGCTTTACTCATAGTAACTACTACTCAGAGGTGATCTCTGCCTAACATACAAAGCTATGTCAAACCCAGAGCTGTTGGACATGCTCCACTTAAAGAAATCCCACTCCCTCCGAGCTACACGCTCTAGGGACCTAAACCTTGTCACCACAATAAACAGAACATGCCGGAGGGATAGATTCCTGTCCCAGAGACTTCCCATACTCTGGAATAAATTACCTATCTATATCAAACAAAGCTCTTCATTAGCACTTTTCAAGAAAAATCTTGATGATTGGATGGGAAATAGGAAATTCACCCCAGGGATCACCTTTGTGGCTCTGCTCGACAGTGGCACAGGAAAATAATTTTCTTGGGTGGCAAAAGTCAGGGTACCTTTTTGGCTGGGCTTGTATAGGCCCCAGGGCCGATAGCCTAGTACGTACCTATGAACCTATGAGAGAGTTGTTAGTGGAAATCTTTCTTTTTGGTGCTTGCGCTAACATGGACAAACCTGAGTGAGCAGGGTCATTGGAGAAAATGTTTCTTTGCATTAGTTGTACTTACTTAGACGAAGTAATGAAGGGGTTGTTGGGGAAAAATGTTTAAATGTTGAGCTTGTGCATACATGTCCAACGTACACAAGGCATCAGTGGGGGAAATTATTCATTTGGATGTCATTTGGTGCTTACTATGTATACCAGCACACTGCTGAAAAAGTCATTGGGGGAAATTATTTTTTTTTGTTCTTGGCCATACATGTCAGAACTGCATAAGGGAATCATTTGTGGAAATGATCCATTTGGATGTCATTTGGTAGTGCTTGTGCATTCATGGACAGACTACTCAGTGTTAGGGGAAATGTTTCATTTTTGCTGCTTGGGCATATGTGGACAAACCTGACTGGGTCACATTTTATCATTGCTTTGGCTTACATTGACAAAGTAACATGGTGTTTGTGGAAAAACACACACTAAATTTCATACTTCATGCCCTTCCATGTTAATGTAAACTTGATTTGTTTTTGCTGTCAAGACCAATGCTATTAATGACTACCAAGATTTCTTGCTCCAAAAAGGTCAGAGATGTGTGTGAATGCAAGCAAGGGGAGCGGGGGGGGGGGTTGTGAGCGTGTGTGTGAATGCAAGCAAGGGGGGCATGGTGTGTGTGTGTGTGTGTGCGCAAGCAAGGGTGGCATGGTGTGTGAGTGTGTGTATGCAAGCAAGGGGGGGTGTTTCTGTGTGTGTGAGTGTGTATGCAAGCAAGGGGGGGGGTGTTTCTGTGAGTGAGTGTGTCTGTCTCTGTCTGTCTGTGAGTGAGTCGGTCTCTGCCAGTGAGTGAGTCTGTCTCTGAGTGAGTCTGAGAGTGAGTCTGTCTGTCTGTGACTAAGTGAGTCTGTGAGTGAGCCTGTCTGTCTCTGAGCAAGTCTGTGAGTGAGTCTGTCTGAGTGTATCTGAGTGAGTCAGAGACGGTCTCTGTCTGTGAGTCTTAGTGAGTCTGTGTCTGTGAGTGAGTCTGAGTAAGTCTGTCCGTGAGTGAGTCTGTCTGTGTCTGTGAGCGAGTCTGAGTGTCTCTGAGTGAGTCTGTCTCTGTGAGCGAGTCTGAATGAGTCTGTCTCTGTCTGTGAGAGAGTCTGAGTGAGTCTGTCTGTGAGTCTGAGTGAGTCTGTCTGTGTCAGTGAGTGAGTCTGTGAGTGAGTGAGTGAGTGAGTGAGTGAGTCTGCGTGAGTGAGTCTGTGTGAGCAAGTGAGTCTGTGAGTCTGTCTGAGTGAGTCTGTCTGAATGAATGAGTGAGTCTGAGCGAGTGAACGAGTCTGTCTGAGTCTGTTTGAGTGAGCGAGTGAGTGGCACTGTCTGAGTGTGTCAGTGCTTTACATTCAAGCAATTGTTAAGGAATTTACAGTACAGCAAACATGAGAGAAGACCCCACATCTGTTATAAGTTGCAGATAACAATCATTGGCAACCATACAGTATTTGGTAAATGGACACAGAATATGCATGCCCAATGTCCTGAGTTTACTGTAATGCACTGTTTGGTAGTCCTGCTGTGGACAAATTAACTTCAATTAAATTGTGGTGAAGCACTGAGCATTTTAGAAATCCTGAAAGTAACATTAATGCAAAAGTGTAATGCCCTAAAACTGTCCCCCCTTTTTTTTTTTTTTTACCACCACTGCAGTCAAAATGTTTGGTACCTTCACTCAACAGGAATGCCTGAGAATGGAAGATCAAAAGGCTTGCAAAACAGTGCCTCCTGAAGTGGTACTGAGCATGGATGGCTATTTCATGACAGCATGTGGTGCAGCTAAAAAAATGTCCCACTGTCAGAGTAAGACTGGAAGAGGTAAGCAGGCCATTACTCAGGAATCCTGCTGTGAAATGCCAATCACAGCAGTAAGCAGCTCAAATTACCTGCAGCTGTCTGACAGCTAGGGAGGTGGTGTTAATAAAACAACTACAATTCAAGGATAACAAAAGACTTAAAAATTAGCAAGTCTAACAAGAAGCTGCAGTAAAAAAAAACTTTGAAAGTCTGTTCTTTGGCATTTCAGCTGCTTGTGGTATAATTAGTCACTGAAAAGCAACCATTGTTTTGTTAAACGTCTGTGACTGAAGCAACAGACTGGAAGCATGCTAAGTGAATACTGTGACAGCAACTGCGGAACAGGGATGCCTGTGTGATGTCTGGTTTTGAGACAAACACTGCATTGTGGGATAGCAGGAGGCTTAGTTGTTGTCTTTTGTCTTTTTCCCCGGTAAGGGGTCCCACAGCGGAACTCCGGTCCGCTAATGATTGGCAGTAGATTTTTTTACGAAATGCCGAGGTGCCAGCTCAACCTTCAACGAAGACACGAGCAGGAGGTTTATTAATGCTTAGAAAATACTTCAATATGCTAGCCCCCATGTGGTAAGAGCATAAAATTACATATAAAAATTAAAAAAAAAATGTAAATGGTCCCACAGTGCAGTTAAAATATAGGAAATATCAAAACTTGATGAAATGCACGTTTTTTCAGTTTGTGGGTGGGTGCTCCTTTAAGTAACAGTGACATAATTGTCTCCTCATAGCACCTAAATCAAACTTCATAGCCCGATATCTACATGTTAAACTACAATTGTAATTTTTCTGTCCAAGATAGCTTGTAAACTAGGGTCATGAAATAAGAAGTTATGTACCTACCATAACGTTCCATGTTAGTTGTCTTCTCTCGCCTTCTTTCTTGTTTGATGGGTTCGGAGCCGATCCCTCGGCTCCGACTCGGCACTTGCTAAGCTCGAGAGTCACTTTTACCAGCTCGAGGCAGCCCCATATCCCATGATGCAAGGCGGTAAGTACCCAGATCTCGTTTGATGACAAAGGGCAATAGCACTAAGCATAAAATACTTCCCAAAGGAAGAAAGAAAACTTACAGATGGAAGAAGGACCAGGTCTGAATGGTCTTCAGCATAACAGTTTCTTATAACAAGGTCTGTCCAGGCCAGGGGAAGGAGGAGGGTCGCAAGAAAAGGCGAGAGAAGACAACTAACATGGAACGTTATGGTAGGTACATAACTTCTTAATGTTAAGTTGTCAATCTCGCCTTCATTCTTGCTTGATGGGACCGCGTCCCTAGCACCTCTATCCTGGGTGGCTCAATGGAACAAACTCTTGAGGACTGTAGAGCCAAAACTGGCTCTGTCCCTGGAGGCCAAGTCCAATTTGTAATGGGAAACAAAAGTGTGAGGAGTGGCCCAAGTGGCCGCTGCACAAATAGTGTCTAAAGGAAGTCTAGCTTGAAAAGCTGTAGAAGTAGCTAAGCTCCTAGTTGAATGTGCTTTAGGTTTTGAGCACAGCTGTTTTCCCCTGAGCAGATAAATTTCAGAGATGACCGAAGAAAGCCATCTGGACAAGGTCACTTTAGAAACAGGAAGGCCTTGTCTATTATCCGCATAGGAAACAAAAAGTTGATCAGATTTTCTAAATTTTTGTTCTGTCCAAATAATATCTAAGTTGACGGTGGACATCAAGATAATGTAGCTTTTGTTCAGCTCTATCTGAATAGTTAAGGAAAAATACAGGGAGATCAATGGATTGATTCAAATTGTTCTTTGAAGCGACCTTAGGCAAAAAGGTTGGGTTAGTTCTCAAAGATACTCTGTCTTTGTGAAAAACCAAATAGGGGGGGTCGAACCGAAAGAGCATGAAGTTCAGACACCCTCCTGGCCGATGTAATAGCCACTAGGAATAAAGTTTTCCAAGAAAGATATTTCAGGGAACAAGAAACAGCTGGCTCGAAGGGGGGAAGAATCAAGGATGTCAGCACTAAATTTAGATCCCACTGAGGAGGAGGATTCCTGATTGGAGGCTTTAGTAGGAAAATTCCTTTCAAGAAGGCCCTGCAGAGCCTATGGGACATAATATTATGATCTGCTATCCCGACATGAAAATTGGAAATAGCAGCCAATTGAACTCTGACTGCATGAAAAATCTCTGCTAAGAAGTCCAGGACTGCCTGAACAGGGGCAGTAAAAGGATCAATATTCTTGGCCTTAGCCCAATAAGAGAAACGTTTCCATTTGCTTGTATAAATCCTCCTGGTAGAGGATTTTAGCGAAGCTACTATGATGTCTCTAACTGGGTTAGAGATCAAAGGAAGCCTGGCTAAGGAAGGAAGTGGAGCAACCATGCTGTGAGGTTGAGAGAAGGGATTGACCGGTGCAGCTGACCCGATTGGTGAATCAGTAGATCTGGCACTGGGTCCAGATGCCACGGCTGCACCAAAAGGTGATGATGGAGGAACTGGAACCAAACTTGTCGAGGCCAGTAAGGGGCAATGAGAATCAATTTGGCTCTCAAACGGTAGCTTTCTGGATAACCTGAGGGATCAGAGGAAATGGAGGGAAGGCATAAAGAAGTCCCTGGGGCCAATCCTGGGTCAGAGCGTCTCTGGGGGGATGGCCTGATAGAGGGAAGAGGCAGAAGAAGTCTGGACATTTGCTGTTTTGGGGAGTAGCAAAAGATCGCAACATGGACGACCCCATTCCAGAAAAATCTCTTCCGCTATAGATTGCTTGAGAGACCACTCGTGAGGCATGAGAATAGCTCTGCTCAATCTGTCCGCTACAATGTTGGTTTTCCCAGGGATATGCGTTGCTACCAGAAACCGATGAGAGGAGATAGCCCATTGCCATAGTCTGAGCGCTTCTCGACACAAGGGGTAGGACTTGGTTCCGCCCTGTTTGTTGATATACCAAACTACAGACATGTTGTCTGTGTGGACTGCAATTGTCCCTACGGGAAGAAAGTCGTTGAGGGCTTGCAACGTTAAAAGCACTGCTCTCATCTCCAGGACATTTATGTGCAGATGGTACTCGAGCGGCTGCCACGTCCCATGAACCATCCTGCCCTGATAATGACCCCCCACCCGATCAGAGAGGCATCCGTGGTGACAGTGGCTATCGGGGATGGGGTACAAAGTACCTGCCTTGGTGAACCTGAGGAGATGTGATCCACCAAGCAAGATGCTCTTTGCAAGTCTGTGTCACCAGAATCTGGTGACGCATTGGAAGTTGTTGGTATGACCATTGTGTGAACAGCATCCACTGAAGAAGGCGCATGTAGAATCGAGCCAGGGAAGAAGAGTAATGGCCGCAGCCATGAGACCTAATACCTTTAGAACCATTCTGGCCTGTACTTTCTTGTTGGCCAGAATGATCCTGACATGACTCTGAATGTCTGAAACTCTTTGATCTGTAAGGGTAGCTGACATCCGAACAGTGTTTAAGTTTGCGCCTATGAAGGTAATAGACTGGCAGGGCGATAAGGATGACTTTTCGAAGTTGATCGAGATGCCCAAATGAGAACAAAGATTTATTGTGTAATCCCTGGCTTGTATAAGCTGATGCCTGGTGGTGGCTGACAGGAGCCAGTCGTCGAGATACGGAAACACCTGGAATCCTTGACGCCTCAGGTGAGCCGAGACCACTGCCATGCATTTGGTGAACACTCTGGGGCCTGTAGTGAGACCAAAGGGCAGGGCTCTGAACTGGAAATGACTGGACCCCAGCCGAAAGCAGAGAAATCTCCTGGAGCGTCTGTGAATTTTGATGTGATAGTACGCATCCTGAAGATCTATTGAGCACATCCAGTTGTCCTTCTGTAAGAAGGGCAGAATTGACTGAAGAGTGACCATTCGAATCTTGTCTTCCTCACAGACTTGTTGAGTCTGCTGAGATCCAATATTGGTCTCCAGTCTCCGTCTTTTGGGGACCAAAAGAACCTCGAGTAGATTCCGGCTCTGAATGGTCTGTTGTAACTGGCTGAATGGCTCTTTTGCAGTAGTTTTGAGACTTCTAACTCTGCAATTTCCCTTAGACCGGTGGTACATCTGGAAGGGAATTTGAGGGGAAAGGACTTTCCTCGAAAGGAATTATGTAACCCTTGGATATGATCGACTGTACCCATCTGTCTTGAGTGAGGGAATGCCAGGCTTCTGGGTACAGTGATAATCTTCCCCGACTGCCTCCAAGGAGGGACAGCCGGGCAACATCTCAGGGATGCTGAAAGGGCTGGTCAGAGAGAGGCTCTCTGTTTCCCTGGTTTTGGACCCCTCTGCCTCTAGAGCGCCTGTTGTTGTTACCCCTCTGCCTCTAGGGGTAAACTGACCACGTGAACCGGAGTGACTCCTTGGGATTTACGGAACCACATTTTTCCACCCTTCTGTCCTTTGGGATAAGGTCTAGAAGGGGTGGAAAACGGACTCCTACAGCAGAAAGAGTCTTGCCGTCCTGCTCGCACCTGGTCAAAGTTTCCTTCACCTGAGGGCCAAACAAAGCTGACCCATCAAAGGGAGAATTTGTGAAGGACGCCTTGAAGGGATCTGCAAAGTCACATAGCCGCATCCAGGCTTGGCGCCTAAGAGCCACACCTGTACCTCGGCTCTACTCGCTCCATCAGCAGCATATGATATTAGCCGCATGGAGGAGTTTGCAATGGAATTAAGGGTTCCTAGCTGCGAAGCAATCTTTTCTTGAGCTCCTGCAGCTGTAGGATCCTGTACTACTTCACCCAGCTCCTTAAGGATATCCCTCTGGAGTCTGGTGAAGTGACATAGGTAATTCAGCGAACGCATAGCAAAGGTCGCTGAGGAAAACATCCGCCACTGCATCTATCCATGGTCCTAGAGTCCTTATTAGGAGGATGGACGGGCACGGAAGGATCTGCAAGTTCCTTCTTGGTGGCAGCAGCAACCACCATGGCATCAGCGGGACACCCTTAGTGAGGAATTGCTTGTCACCTGGGGCAGTGATAAATTTTGAAGGCCTCCTAGGGACTGGCTCTACAGAGTCAGGAGCTGCCCACGCCTCGGGCAATAACTTGCATAAGGGGGTCGAAAGGCGGAGACACCCAGGAGGTGGAGGGCCGAGATCCAAACGCCTCTAGGTATACTGACTCATCCTCAGAGGGATTGTTGGTGGGCCAGTTTCCCTCTGTTTAAGGAGTTCTAGGATGTCTGAGAAGGAGACATCCTCAGAGGGGATCTAGGGGATCCCTCTGACTCATCAAAGTCAGTATCCAGTGACAGACTCGGGGAGTCTACATGTTTCCTCTTACAAGTCCTCTTCCTAGGAGGATCTCCGAAACATCAGGAGAATCCTCGGAAGAGGGGAAATTCCCAATGGGGAAACCTGAGGCGGAGGATCTCTGGGTCCTGTAGCAAGAGAAGTGGCAGAGATGTCAACAGGCACTATAGAGGGAGGAGCTACGGGAACAGACTGCTGACTGATACCAGTGGCCAGCACACTCTTCATCACCTCGAATGCTCCCTCCCAGGCAGGTCCGAGAGAACCCGTTCAAGAACTAGGAACCCAGGGACCACCGAAGGGAAGTCTCCGAGGCAGATGTCGGAGCCGAGCTCACCAAGGCCGAGGCTCCAAGGGGAAGAGCGGGTTCGACAAGGGTCCGATGCCACTCACCCCCTCGGAGGAGACCATGGAAGCCCGACCACCGAATCCCTCTAAGGAAGGTCTCAAGAGGAGATAAGAGTAGAGGCTGAAGGAACAGAAGGGGTATCTGTCCTCCAGCCATAGCAGTAACCATTCCCGAAGACTCCAACTCCAAGCTCTGGGGTAGAGTTGAAGGAGGAACTGTAACGGGTGTGGACCAACAGTCGCCTGTTGAGACGGACTATGTAACATTTGGGCCAGTACCTGTGACTTAAGTAATCTGCTGACCACTCTCTAGGTCATGGTCTGAAAGTCTGGATGACCTTGAAGATCGGCTCCGATGGCTCCGTTCGAAGGAGAGGTGAAGCCGAGCCGAAAGTATCGGCTCCAAGGAAGGAGACCTCGACCTCTTCCTGGAATGAGCCATCGGAACCGACATTATAGATCCTGTCGGAGCCAAGACTTATCGGAGCCGACAGGAAGCTCAACGCATCGGCTCCAGCCGGAGCCGATACAGCCACAAAAGTAACGGTGTCAGAGCCGATCGGAGCCGACACCGATGCCTGTGCCACATGGTGGTCGGAACCGATCGGAGCAGACACCGAAGTGGTCGATGCAGAATCGGCACCGATAGCCATCGGTGCCGAAGGCTTTAAGCCAGAATCGGCTCCAGCCGGAGCCGATCTCGACTCAGATCGAGTCGGAGCCGAGGCCGCAGGCTTAGATACAGAAGCCTGGGCCTTGGAAGATTTGGTTGATTTAGATGGAGCCGACTTAGCCGGAGAGCCCTCCGGCTTAAGAAGGCCCCTAAGTATCAGCTTGTTTCATCTTTCCTGCAGGACTCTCTGGCTGAAGGAATGACAAATAGCACAGGAGTCCTGCAGGTGAAGAGGCCCCAGGCAATACAGGCAAGAAGTGTGACCGTCTGTCAGAGACATCTTCTGACAGCACGAGTCACACTTCTTAAAGCCTGAGACCCTCTCCTTTGACATGGTGTTTCACAACACACACCAGTCAAAGAATTAAATTAAATAAAATACCAAAAAGGTATTACTAAGAAAAACACACACACACACCCTAACGGGGGGGGGGATGGGATGGGTAAAGTTTGACTAAAAAAAATTAGTAGAGACAGGGATTTTCTGTCAGAAAAACTATATAATTAACTTAAAACTAAAATTAAAGGGTTTTTAGCAAAAAGGGGCTTAAATATCAAAGTAGTGAATCACTTACCAGGAGCTGGTAAAAGGAGGACCTCATAAGCGAAGCGGCAAACGAGATCTGGGTACTTACCGCCTTGCATCATGGGATATGGGGCTGCCTCGAGCTGGTAAAAGTGACTCTCGAGCTTAGCAAGTGCCGAGTCGGAGCCGAGGGATCGGCTCCGAACCCATCAAGCAAGAATGAAGGCGAGATTGACAACTTAACATCACTTTGTAGGCAAATATTAGCCTACCACAAATGTAACAATAAAGAACAGTAGAGAAACTAAGGTATTTGTAAGTGTAATCTTTGTGAAGTAAAATCCTCTTAGTGACTTTTCTTTGTACTCTCTCAAAATGGTTCAAATTACCTGCATTATATATGTAAAAAATGTTACTGTACTCAAAGACTGCCCTAATATACGTCCTACATAATAATGTAAGTCATCTCATTTCGAGCTAAGATTTTTAAACATGAATCCCATTTGAAGCATACCTTTATTACTTATCAGTTGAGTATGTGTATCAAAGGAAAGACTAACATTCATGGTTATTCCCAGGTCTTTATATTGGATTATTTCCTTTAGTGTATGTTCTACTAGGTACAGAGATGAATGAACTGCAGCCTTTCCAAACAAATTGTGTAACATTTGTCATAACTAAAATGTATGCTTATGTTTTGTGCCCAATCACCGATCTGTCTCATATAAGAATTAAAAATATTCAATATCCAAATAATTTTATGTAATGAACCCAGTCTTACAATTGTCTTATACTTATTCATCCAACATGCCTTAGATCTAGGAATGGAGGCAAATATAATATTAAATAATGTGGGTCCAAGAACAGAGCCTTTTACCAGGAATATATTGACCTTAGCCTTAACACAGCTTTGATAGATTACATGATGAGGAAAGGAGTCAATGGTCTTAGCTAACTCTAAGAAATTTACTCCACATGAGAGAACTAGATCCAGGGCTTTAGTAATTTGATCATAAACTTGTCAATATAGATCTAACCCTAACAAAACCATGTTGATCCAAGTGTAAAATGGCAATGTGTGTGTTATCGTTGCCAAGTATTTCAGTAATGCATCTTTCGAAGCATTTGCCCAGAATGGAAATGAGGCTAATAGGTCTACATTTAACATTACTTTTATTACCATTTTATATGTTGTTGTAATAGTAAATATTTTCTGTGAACTGGGAACAGTAACTGTTTGGAATAGCTTATTACCTATTAGGTGTAATATTGGTAGTAAGTTATTTTTAACTATCAGTAACTATAAGGAGGGTCTGGAATCAGGGCCCATAGAAGCTGATTTATTGATTTTACTAAAATCTGTATCATTCTCCAAGATATAATAGCACTAGATTAACTGTCAGGAATTACAAAAGTTAACTGACAATCTGTCAAAACTAGCCCCAGGACTCAATAATGCCTACACTAAGTGTAAACCGTTCTGAGTGAACAGACAACACAGACATAACCCACACCTTCTTCCTTCGAATTTTAGTTTGCCTACTGATATTCTTGCTACTGATATTCTTGCAGTTTTAAATATTGAAAGGGATTCATAAAGGTTACCACAAAGTGTAGACTACATGTACACTTAGTGTAATCTTTCTGAGTGACTAGAAAGTGAAAAAAATGTGATAAAAATGTTCTTGAATGGATCTACCTGATAACACTGACAAGCGAAAACACTTAACAATGAGATCACCAACACCACAAAACCGAAAGTTCAAAAACACGAAAGTTCACATGCCTGACAAACCACAATCCCGACAGTCAACAAAACAAATTCCTTTTCCGAAAAACACACACACAACACAAGCACACCAAAAACCTTACAAACCTACACTAAACCTTACATACACAACTATCTATGCACTAACCTTAACCCAAACCCTAACCCTAAGGTCCATCACTATCGTACACTTACCTTACCCGCACCCTAACCCTAAAGTCCATCACTATCGCGCACACTTACCTTACCTGCACCCTAACCCTAAAGTCCATCACTATCGCGCACACTTACCTTACCTGCACCCTAACCCTAAAGTCCGTCACTAATGCACACTTACCTTACCCATACCCTAACCCTAAAGTCTGTCACTACCACATACTTACACAGTTGCGCTCATTTTGCATGTCGGTGTTTTCAGTTCGAACTGTAGATTATTTTCGTTGTCGGTCTTCCGATGTCTGTGTTCTTGTTATCGGCGTTTAGAGCTTTTGTAGTTCTCCAGTAGATCCTCCTGAATACATATCATGTACACTTAAGAGTACACTTAGCATACACTTAGTGTAGGCTTTATAGAATCTGTCCCTAAATCGAATAGTAAACAGTGTTGCATAGTGTTGGCTGAACAGATGTGCTATCTTCAAAAGATAGTTTATTACACTGCCTTCAGATTTTATAGAGTTTACTGGCTAATTAAAAATTATTGAAACTATTAATATACTTGCAACATCTTTTCATATTATTACTATCCAAAGAAAGTTTGCTTTCAAAACTTTTTTTCTCCATTTTAATTTTCCTCTTATGTGATCTACTGATGTTATTAAAAATTCTCGTTTGCTGTTGTTGGGCGTTTCTTACAAACCTTATATTTCTTTTCCTTTTTCTTACACAGTTTACAAAGATTTAAATTCCACTATGGAGAAAATATATTTTTATTTGAATTATACTTAAAAGTAACTGTGGATTCAAGGTTATTAAGAAGTAAATCATGCAAAATGTTGTATTCAAAATTTACATTGTGATTCAATAAACGTGACTCCAATAATTGATTCTTTCGTAATAGTATTTTTTATGAATTCTTAGTGCAGGAGTCTGAATTTTTAACTGAAACTTCAGTGAGTTGTGATCTGAAAGTGCAAGGGGTGCCCTGACTATTAAGTTGTCAGTAACACCAGAGTTATCAGTCAGAACCAGATGAAGACTTTTAGTCCATCTGGTACCTTCACTGACAAGTTGGGTCAGTCTTCATTCCAATATGATACCAACAAATTATTTTTCATAAATAGATTTGTATAAAAATTTGCCAAAGAAATCCCAAGGTAATTGAAGCTACCCATTAGTATAATGTCTTCATTGGTAAGCTATGATTTAAACAAGTAAAGTTAAGTGCATTCGTATTGGGACTACAGTAACAGAGAACAATTCTAAATGATTTACTTGATAAAAGATCAAAAGCCTGAATAATTATATATTCTAGCTCATTAACTGAATGCACATGTGAAGAAGGAATATTGTTATGAATCCATAATGGTACTCCCCCATCCCTGGGAATTTCTCTTAGGCATTCATACTTTGTGTAATTTGAAATCTGTAGTGTTGACATGTTCCAGTATTCTACAACTGCTGTTATTATGTAGTTATATTTAGTAACTATACCGATCAGTTCATCAGACTTGTCCAGACTCTGTACATTACAATAAAAACATTTCAAAGTTGTATCGGATCTTCTGTATGCTGGATTACTAAAGGATGATGTGTAGGATTGTCTAAACAAGTTTTCAGATATTCCTTGATTTTTCTCGGATACAAAAATTGTCCCATATTGACTAAGATGTAGTTAGTCTTTTGAAAATATGCAATCATATTTACAGCCAAAGGAAATAAATCTACAAATTTTCTCTCAGTTCATTTTTTGTGTCTTTTCACAAAGAAATTTAAGGTTAGTGATTCACTGCACCACTTCAATTTGTAATGACTGAAAACTGTAGCAAACATACAACAAAATAAACTAATAAAAATGGAAAACATAAAAATAAGTGATAAACAGAAAATTACAAGGAAAAATATGAAGTCAGTCTTGAAAGTAATGTACTCATCTCCTAGAAACCAGGGCACTAATTTTAAATAGGATCGATGACAGCATTTTTAACATTAATTTTTGGTCCTTTTATCTTGACAATCTACCCGACGACACAAAAGTGATGATTTAATCATATGTTCTTGGCATCGGCATACAACATAATCCATTGAGGAAGGATCCGTAATACCTTTTTTTTTTTCAACCTTGCCATGTACTCAAACAGCTTATGCATGAGTATAAGATCAGCAGACAGTAAAAAAAAAAAATAAAAAAATAAAAAGGTTTAGCTTTCAATATTAAATTCTAACATCTGCTACCATCTTGGCAGAAGACCAAAATGTGGAAGGAGCACTAACGAGGTCTTTATGCACATCAGCTTGGGTTGCTTAGTGACAGATCATGTATGCTTGTTATCACCTTACTGTTGTGCTTAATTTGCCACTCTCCACTAAAAGGTTCCTTCCCAGCATCCAAAGTAGGACTGCCAGTGTCAGCTGCCTCAGATCTTTGAATGGGTCTGTTATTCAAACTCATTTCAGTGGATTCACAGTTAGGACTACATTCCTCTATGCACTGGAGCAAACTCTAAGTAATAAAATAGTTTACCTGGTTGATAAGATTCCATTTTCTGATGATACCTTAATTTTGTTACACTTTGATGAAGTAAATAATTCACAGGCATGAACTGGAACGCATTGTTATGGTACTTCACAACCACACCCAAATAGTCTGTTTTCTTCATTAGCCAATAATCTTCAGCTTTTTTTAAATCACTAAGCAACATCCATTCCTTGGACTAGAGAATCAAACCTCCCATACTTACCAGAAATATAACTGCATTACAAAAGCTGTATCAATGGCTATTCACACTACTTCTGCATCAGGAATAAAATCCAAACTACCAGCTAATTTAAAATATAAAAATTTCTTCCAGCATTACACTTGTACACTGTTAGTGGCTATCTATACTACATCAAACATCTGACATGAAATCCAAACTGAGAGAAAAGTCAACATATAAAAGTTCATTCCAGCAAAGTTGTATGCAAAAATGCAACCTCAAACAATATGGAAACCCTATAAGAAAACACGTATGAGTAAACTGGAAAGAGTACAGCAGAAATAGACCAAGGGCCTCCATGGATGTGAAAATGTAATTATGAAAGACTAAAATATATGAACTTGTACAATGTCTTACAGACATCTAAGAGGAGATCATATTCAGGTATATAGGGCATTTAGAGACAGCTACCTCTGTTAATGTTTTTGGGTTATCAAAAAGAACTTGAGAATCCGACAACCTACGTAAAGATTCTATAGGAATGAGAAGTGTACTAATTGGTTCTCTGACAGAGTAGTCGATGCACAGAACAGACTACCTGACTACATTAAAGCAAGTATTAGTTTAGATATTTTTAAGAACAGCCTGGACACTTATTATGGGAACAAGTGTTTTGTTATATTGGCAAGCTAGAAGGGCATTAATGCGTGCTTGAAATATTTGTATGTATATAACCTCAATAAGGTAGAAATTACAACTGTATAAGTAAAGTCAGAGTCAAACTTTATTGTCATTTAGAACTACGCATGTGAGTCCTAAACAAAATTTCGTGCATCAGCTCAATTATTGAGACTACAAAGGAAATATAAAACCACAATACATACAAGTAGAGGAATAAATATATTAACATAGGTAAGTTCATAGGTAAGTACTAGGCTATCTGCCCGAGAGCATCTATAAGCATAGCCAGAATGTGTTGGCTTTCGCTGCCCCCATAGAATAGTTCCCTGTGCCTCTCTCCAGCAGAGCCATTAGATCCCTGTGCCTCTGTCCAGCAGAACCACTGCAGTGATCCCCGGGGTAAATTTTCTGTTTCCCATCCACTCGTCAAGGTTTCTCTTGAAGAGTGTTAGTGAGGGGCTCTGCCTAATGCAGGCTGGAATCCTGTTCCAAAGCATGGAGAGTCTCTGGGACAGGAACCTATCCCTCCAGCACATTCTATTTATCGTTGTGGTGAGATTTAGATCCCTAGAGCGTGTGGTTCTTGGGGATTTGTTTTTTTAGGTGGAGCATGTCCATCAATTCTGGGTTGGACATGGCCTTGTATGTTAGGCAGAGATCACCTCTGAGTAAACGGTATGCAACTGAGTACAGCTGGAGTTTCTTCAGTCGGGCTGCATAGGGCATCTGTTTGAGGCCAGTAATCCTCCTGATGAGGTACTTCTGTGGTCTTTGCAGCTATTGCAAGTGTCTTGTAAGGTACATCCCAAATGGGACGTTGTACTCTATGATGGGTCTGATGAGTGATGAGTAGAGGGGCACAATAACCTCTTTTGTTCTAGATGCGAACCCTTTTGTGATTAGGTGGGCCACATAAAAGGATTTCTTAACCACCTTGGCAATATGACTATCAAAGGAGAGATTACTACCTACTTGGGTCCCCAGATCCCTTATTACATTTTCTGTATTTAGGGGACTATCACGTATGTGGTAGTTCGCGGGTACTTTGTTTTTTCCAAAGGGCATGACTATGCACTTTTTGGCATTTAGCTTGAGGCCATGATTTTGACACCAGATATCAGTCTCAGTGAGACCCTTCTGGAGGATGTCTGTATCAGCCGGAAAGTCAATTATGGCCCCCAGTTTGCAGTCGTCTGCGAACTTGGTCAGCCATAGTTCTCCTGTGCTTGCCTGTACCTCTGAGAAGTATATACCGAACAGGAGGGGTCCCAGGACTGAGCCCTGGGGGATGCCACTTGTAACTGGTTTAGAGTCAGATCTAAAGCCTGCAACTCTCACTGTGTGGGTTCTATCAGTGAGCCAATTGGCAACTCATCTCGTGACGTAGGGGTTTATGTTCAGGCTGGTGAGCTTCTCTATAATACCAGACTGGGGAATGGTGTTGAAAGCCTTTGCGAGGTCTAGGTAGGCTGTGTGGACCTCCTTTCCCTCACCTATAGCCTTGGTAACTGTCTCAAAGAAGTCCACCAGGTTTAGAAGGCATGATCTGCCCTTAACAAAGCCAAACTGGGTAGGGTCCAATGTTTGGAGGTTCCCAATGTCTCCGTTAATGAGTTCCATGATGATGCGCTCCACAGCCTTGCAGGCCAGGCTAGTCAGGCTTATAGGGCGATAGTTCCTGGGGTCCGTTGTGGCTCCACCTTTGTGGAGCGGGATAACTGTTGCTGTGCGCCACTCTATGGGTACATAGCCTGTAGAGAGGCTGAGTCTGAACAGTGTGTTTAGGTGAGGGGTTAGTTAATTTTGGAGCTCATGTAAGACACAGCCTGGGACACCGCCCGGTCCCATTAAAGCTGTGTTTTTGGCTTTGGATAGGGCTTTTTTAACCTGTGTGTCAGTTACTTCCAGGGCTGTACATTCTTCTGGTATGGTTATGGGACCTTTAGGGGGTGAGAGGGGGGGTGAAGTTTGCACTACACTTGTCTGCCAGAATGCTGGCAATATCATTCGGTTCAGTGTATTTTGTGCCATTCTGCATTAACTCAGAGCAGATCTGAGAGTTTCCACTTAGGTTCTTGACATAGCTAAAGAACGCTTTGTGGTTATCTTTGGAGTCCTTGGCAATTTTTCTTTTGAAGCTAGCCTTGGATGATTTTATGAGGGATCGTAGTTTCTTGCTGATACTGATCAGGGATGTCTTTCCTTCTTGGGATTTTACTCTTTTCTGTACTAGTTTTCTCCTTCTATTGTATAGCTTATTTATGGCAGGTGTCCACCAGACTGGTTTCCTTTTCTTGGAGGAGTGAGTCTTGGTTTTGCTTGGGATAGCACGATCCATGCAGTCTTGCAGGTGCTCATAGAGTGCCTTTGTAAGGGATTCAGCAGCTTGGACAGCGTTGTTCTTTAGCATGGGGGCTGTGAACCTTTCCACCTCGGTCTTAAGTAACGTGAAGTTTGCTTTTGAAAATTTTTTCATGGTGGTTTCCTTGATTGGGGGTGGGGGCAGAATGTGGATATCCAGAGTGATTAGTCTATGGTCTGATATAACCAGCGAGGGGTTGACCTCCAGTGTAAAACACCGGCCGCCCATGTTGGTGATGACCAGGTCCAATATGTCAACTCTGGTGGGGGTGTTGACCAGTTGATCCAGGGTGTTTGAGTTTATAAATTCTAGGAAGCATTGGGCAAGGGAGTTAGTACTTGAGTAGTTCTCCCAGTTAATGTTTGAGTAATTGAAATCACCCAATATTAGCGTGTTTGGTAGGACCTTCATATTTTCCAGTGTCCAGAAACGCGGAATGGGGGTCCTGGGTCATGGTGGGTGATCTGTAGCAAGCTACAATTTGAATTGCAGTTTTGCTAGTTGTTAGCTGCACATGGATGATCTCTGAGGCATTGTGCTGTGCCACTAACCTGGAGGTGTGGGTATCCTTGATGAATATGGATACACCCCCACCTTTTGTGTTTCGTTCTGGGTTCTGTGGCCGAAATGTATGGTATGAGTTATAGCCTGGTAGTGCTGGGGTGCTCTCTGGAGCCTTAAACCATGTTTCTGTTACTGCACAGATATCGATGTTCTCCACACTGCGGAGTGCCTCGAGTGCATGCATTTTGAGGTTTAGACTTCTGGCGTTGAGGTTTAGACTTCTGCCGTTGAGTAGCATTACCCTCAGTTTTTGGTTACTTGTGCTACTTACGGTGGTGGGTTTGTCTTTTGAGCCTTGCCTAAAAAATGCACTATGGGGACGGCAAAAGCCTTGGCCAGTATTCGAAAGCCTAAGGGTGACAGGTGCAAGCCACCTCTTGCGAAGCAACGTGGCTTGTCGAGCATGTCATCCCAGGCGGACAGATACTGGATCCCCTTTGAATGACACCAGAAACATAGCCAATTATTGAAATTGATCATTTTTTCTTTATACTGTGGCATTATTCTTGGTGAGGGCAGGATGCTACTCAGGGCCAGGGTCATACCAGCCTGGGCTACATGATCAGAGAGCTGTTCCACATCTCTTGTCATGTAGTCCAGGGAGGTACTTCTCAGGTCATTCACACCAACATGGACAATGACAGAGTCGTATTTGTACTTGTTCTGGAGTGACCTGAGTGCTTGTATTATGTAGCGGATCCTGGCACTTGACACGCAGTTAACTGTAACCTTCTCCTTGTCCAGCCTAGACCTTCTCCTTGTCCAGCCTAGTTAGTGGGACATCAGTGTGCCTGACTATAGAGTCGCCTATTACTAGTGTGTTGGGTATGTTATTTTGCCTTAAGGGCTGTGATTGCATGGCACACTGATTATGTGAATGTGTTTCACGGTTTGTGATGGGGTGTGGAGGTTGTTTGGGTGTCTGCTTTGGAGGTCTCTGTTGCTTTTGCAGATTTTTATTTAGAACCTCAGAGTATGTTTTCGTGTATTTATGTGTGTTTTTGCCGGTGTTGCTTTAGTAGGTCTATGTGAGAGACTGGTGGTGTGTTGCAAGTATTTTCCTTCTCCTCTTGACTGTCAGTTCCAGTCTTGGGTTGAGAGAGCTATGCCTCCAGTTTGGCTGTATAATTGCAGCTCTCACATATATTAGTGTTTGGTGGTAGGAGGAGAGGGTTGTCTGTGCACATGAGGCAGTTGTAACATTGCCTCAAAATGCCCAGATTCACCACTTGAACTGGAGAGTACACCTGAAACTGCCCTTTGGACATGCCTGAATAGGTAAAGTGAGCTGTTTTACTGATTGGCTCGTAGGGACGAATAGAGAGCCTTGTCCTTCTGGACAGTATAGGGGGTCTAGTGCTAGGGTTAATTAGTGCTTGCTATGAGTTTTGAGCAAGTACAATACTACTGTCAATACACATAAGAAAGAGCAGAGACATTTACCAACAGTCAAAACAAAAAGAATACCCACCCCTAAGTTGAATTAACTATTTAAAGTAATACAAAACACACTAAAGATTAAACATTGCCCTGCACTGGGTGGGTTAAATAAAACTGAATATGGATATAATAAATAAATATTGCACTTAATTGGAATTTATATAAGTATTTATTGCACAAATAAAAACTGACTTCATATGTGTCCAGACCACTGGGAATAGTGTCAGAGTTCAAAAGTCTCATCACTGTAGGGTAGAAACTGTTTTTAAATCTTGTAGCCCTGCAACGGATGCTGTGATATCTTCTGCCTGATCCCAGATGCTTAAACAGTCCATATGCAGAATGAGTGGTGTCCTGTATTATTTTGGTGGCCCTTCAGATGCTTCTTGCAGAATAAAGTTGATGTATTGATGGAAGACATGAACCTGTTACCTTCTCTGTGACCCTCACCACTCTCTGTAGCACCTTCCTTTCTGTAACTGTGCAGCTTCCAAACCACAATGTGAAGTTGCAGGGGAGGATGCTCTCTAATGCACCTCTATAGAAGGTGGAGGAAAGAATATGAGGAGGAAGCTTGGCCTTCTTCAGCCTTCTCAAAAAGTGGAGGCACTGGTGCACTTTCTTGACTAGCTGGCTGGTGTTTCCTAACCATGAGAGATTCCCTGATATGTGTACACTCAGGAATTTCATACTCTTGACTCTCTCCCCACTTTCACCATTGTTCAAGAGTGCTGGATGGTTTGTTCTCCTTTTCCCGAAGTCGATGATAATCTCTTTGGTCTTGCTTACATTCAGGTCAAGGTTATTCCCCCTCACTCCAACTGAACAAAAATGCTACCTCTCTGTATGCCATTTCATCCTCCAATGTGATGAGCCCCATGACTGTGGTGTCATCAGCAAATCTGATGATATGGCTGGACTTGTGCTGATCATAGCAGTCGTTGGTCAGGATGGTGAATAACAGTGGGCTTAGAACACATCCCTGTGAAACCCTGGTATTAATCGTGATGCACTTTGATGTGTTCTTACCTAACAAATCCTCTGTGGTCTCTCAATCAGGAAGTCCAGGATCCAGTTTTTTCCATCAGCTACACTGGTACCACCATATTAAATGCAAAGCTGAAGTTTGTGAACAGCATCCTCACATAGTTGTCTTTGCCCTCTAAATGTTCGAGAGATGTATAGTGCTACTGATATGGCATCAGACGTGGATCTGTTGGCTCTGTAAGCAAACTGCAGAAGGTCAACATCAGAAGGTAGGCATGATGACAGATGCTTTTTGATTAGCTGTTCAAAACTTTTCATAACAGTGGATGTCAGAGCGACTGGTCTGTAGTTGTTAGGGCTGGAGGGAGCAGCTTCTTAGGTAGTGGGATGATGTTAGATTACTTGTAGCATGAGGGTACTTTTGCCATGGCAAGAGAGGTGTTAAATATTTCCGTGAGCACTGTGCACAGTTGACCAGCACAGCCTTTTAACATCTTGCTCAGTATGTTGTCTGGGCCAGCAGCCTTCCTGGGGTTCACCTTTCTTAGCTCTCTTCTTACCCCCTCTGTGCTGAAGCTGAGTGTACCTTCTCATCAGAGGGTTACTTTAGTGCCAACCTGTTGTTTCTTTACTCAAATCTACCAAAGATGTTCAAACTGTCCAGGAATTCAATGCTGTCCTTACACTGTGCTGACCTGACTTTGTAGTCAGTAATCTCCTGTATGCCTTGCCATAGTCTCCTTGCATCCTTCATGTCATCAAATTGGCTCTGCACCTTTCTGCCATACTCCCTCTTAGGCTCCTTTATACCCCTCTTCAGATTATCTCTTGCTAATCTTAGGACTGCTTTGTCCTTAGCCCGGTAAGCTGTGTTTCTCTCCTTCAGAAGCTCATACACCTTAGCAGTGAGCCATGGCTTCTGGTTAGCTCAATAGTGATACTCTTGGTATTTGTTACCCCATCAACACAGTTTGAAATGTATGCCATCACTACCTCAGTGTATTAATCAATGTTCAGATGCTGATTCACTGTGGCTGCCTCCTTGAACATGTCCCAGTTGGTTCTTTCAAAGTAGTCTTGGAGGGCCTCCTTAGCCCCCTCGAGCCATAGTCTGATTTTTTTCTTCATGGGTCTCTCTAACCAGTGCAGGCTTGTAGGCTGGTGATAGCAAGATGGTATAATGGTCAGAATGTCCCATTTCTGGAAGTTGCACTGTCTTCTAAGATTTCTTTAAGTTTATGTACACCTTGTCCAGGATATTTTCACCCCTTGTAGGAGCGTCCACATACTGATGATAGTGTGGGAATACTTTCAGGTCTGCTTTATTAAATCCACCTGCTACCATGTGTACAATGTCAGGATATTTGCTTTACAGCTCACCTAAGTGATTGCATAGCTTATTTAGAGCCTCAGTGGTATTAGCACTAGGTGGGATATACACCACTTTTACAGTGACCCCATTCAGCTCCCTGGGCAAGTAAAAAGGCCTACATTTAATGGACAAGAACAGCAGTGTGATAGTATGATTTCACAGTTGCTGCACCATCTTTTGTTAACATAAATGCAGACTCCACCTCCTCTGACCTTTCCACACAGTATGTAGTTTCTGTCTGCACGAAAGAGATAAAACTCTTAAGTTTAATGCACTATCATTTATCTTGTCATGCAGCCACGTCTCAGTAATCAAAAAATAGCAAGTATTTCTCACCTTGTTCTTGTTGGAGAGTTCCAGTCTCAAGTAGTCCATCTTGCTATCCAGTGATCTCACATTAGCCAGCAGCGTAGTTGGTAGTACAGACCTGTAGGGGTTTCTTTTAACTTTACATCAATACCTGCTCTGCAACTTCTTTTCCTTGTTCTCGGACATCTCTTTCTCTTTCTCCTTGTGCAGCACATTCCAGAACCTTGTTACCAGTTTCAGGCACTTTAGAGTGTGAAGAGTTAAACTTACCATAATATAGACATTCTAATGGATTAACATTGCAATAGCAGCTCCTGGCAGGTGAAATGCAGGGAACGTACAAAAGCTTTGAGAAACTGGTCAGTACAGGAGGAGGTAAATCCATATAGTGTGGGTCACTGCAATGGTGATTCATTTATGAACATGACTGCTTCTATAACAGAATAAATCTTAGATCTAGCTTACTGGTCTTACTGTACATTCTGTCACCTGCCACCATGACCAACAAATCTCCTTTGGCAGCAGTTGCAAAACCATTAGCTGAAATCCTGTTTCATCTTTTGAGGAATGTATTTACTGACTGATTCATAAATTTGATTTGATATGTAATTGACTTTTTTAATCCTAGTGAGTGGAGGGTGAAAATGAGGAGAAAGCTCTGCAACAAAGATACAGTCATAAGGACTTCTCGTTCAGTTCAAGCATACCACACATAATAATGGACATATATCCTGTACAATCAAAAGATTAAACAGAAAATATACAACCATATATTTTATAAACAGATATCATATATTCTAAACACAATTAATAGTCTATTATAGAATGCATGTACACTCTTATTGCTGCTAATGTTGCTAAATATATATATATATATATATATATATATATATATATATATATATATATATATATATGTATGTGTGGCATTCTCGTTAAACAACATTTCAGCTCTTGCTAGTATAATCTAATTAATCGTCACTAAATTCTAACCAAATAATTGTTTCCCCATTGACTCTTAGGTCTTCAAATACCAGCTTTTTATTTTTCATGCTGGTATTTGAAGACCTAAGAGTTACTATTGCTGGACTGATTATTCAGTTTATCTAGTTTACATTCCTTACACAGTGAAATGTTTAATGCCAAATGTCTGTGTGTGTGTCTGTGTGTGTTATGCATTACATTCACACATACAAACAGCAGACAGGACCAAAAACATATGTGTTATGCATTACATTCACACACACAGACAACAGACAGGACCAAAAACATATACATATTTTAACCTTTTGCAGCAACATGTATTAGTAACGCTTCAGAGTTATAATGTGTGCCCTTCCACACCTTACTATACTCTGAATTATTGCACCTCACTTTATTTGTTACATATTTACCAAGCTGTTGTCTACTGGATGTCTGCATGCTAGGACTGTTATAGCCCAGAGTGGCATTAGTCACATAAAATATCATACGCTTAAGTGTTCTGTTATCTTTTAAAACTTAATTATTAACTGTATACAGATTTGACAATCTTCCCGCATAACTACTGTCCAGTACATGCCAAAAACCTTGGGCTTACCATCCATGGTAACTGACATATTTGTTTTACATGCTACATGGTAAACTCATAAAATACAGTTAGAGACAAATCTTTCCTTATTTGCTTCTTCCTCATTCTGTTAACTAAAAGCCAGTCTGTGTGCATGTCCTTTATGATTTAGGAGGTTCCTTGCAAGTGTCACAGACATTAAACAACAAGAACATACCATTTAAAAAGAATGGAAATGTGCTGGAGCAATGTAAAAATAGCCTTGTGGAACAGAAAGCCAACATTATCTGAGGGCCCTTTAACCGCTATCTGTAACCATGGAAATAACATACAGTAGATATAAAAAGTGTACACACCTCTGTTAAAATGCCAGCTTTTTGTGATATAAAAAAGTGAGACCACAATAAATCATTTAAAAACTTTTCCCATGTCTAATGTGACCTAAAACCTGTACAATTCAATTGAAAACATGCGTTAGGGGAAAAAAATATAAATAAAAAACGTACAATAAGCTGGTTGCATAAGTCTGCACACCCTTAAACTAATACTTTGTTGAAACACCTTTTGATTTAATTACAGCATTCAGTCTTCTTGGGTAGAAGTCTATCAGCATGGCACATCTTGACTTGGCAATATTTGCCCACTCTTCCTTGCAAAAGCACTCCAAATTAGATTGTGAGGGCATCTCTTGTGCACAGCCCCCTTCCGGTTACCTCACAGATTTTTCTATTGCATTTAGATCTGGGCTCTGGCTGGATCATTCCAAAACTTTAATTTTCTTCTGGTGATGCCATTCTTTTGTTGATTTGGATGTATGCTTGGAGTCATTGTTGTGTTGAAAGGTGAAATACCTGTTCATTGTCAGCTTTCTAGCAGATGCCTGAAGGTTTTGGGCCAAAAGTGACTGGTATTTGGAAATGTTCATAATTCCCTCCACCTTGACTAAAGCCCCAGTTCCAGCTGAAGAAAAGCCACCCCAAAGCATTATACTGCCACCACCATGCTTCACCATAGGGTTGGTGTTTTTTTGGTGATGCAAAGTGTTGTTTCTGTGCCAAACATATCTTTTGGAATTGTGGCCAAAAAGTTCAACCTTGGTCTTATCAGACCATAACACATTTTCCCACATGCTTTTGGGAGACTTGATGTATTGTTTTGCAAATTTTAGCCAGGCCTGGATGTTTTTCTGTGTAGGAAAAGGCTTCAGTCTTGCAGCCCTACCCCACAGTCCAGACATATGGAGAATAAGGGAGACTACTGTAACATGTAGAGCACAACTAGTACTTGCCAGAAATTCCTGCATCTCCTTCAGTGTTGCTGTAGGTCTCTTGGCCACTTCCCTGACCAGTTTTCGTCTTGTCTTTTCATCAATTTTGAAGGGATGTCCAGTTGTTTGCAACATCACTGTTGTGCCATATTTTCTCCACTTTTTGATGACTGTCTTCACTGTGTTCCATGGTATATCCAATGTTGTGGAAATATTTTTGTACCCTTCTCCTGACTATTACCTTTCAACAATGAGATCCCTTTGATGCTTTGTAAACTCTCTGTGAACCATGTCTTTGCTGTAGCAGGCAACTGAGCAAATATCAGGGAAATCTAACTAGGACAGATGAACTTTATTTGGGGTTAATCAGAGTCTCTTTAATTGATGGCAGGTGTGTACTCAAGAAGACTGAATGCTGCAATTAAATCAAAAGGTGCTTCAACAAAGTATTAGTTTAAGGGTGTGCACATTTATGCAACCAGCTTATTGTACGTTTTTTTTATTTTTTATATTTTTTCTCCTAACAGTTGTTTGTTTTTCAATTGAATCACACAGGTTATAGGTCAAATTAAAGGTGGGAAAAGTTTTGAAATGATTTATTGTGGTCTCATTTTTATCACAAAAAACATGTGTACACTTTTTATATCCAAAGTCTATAGATTAGTGCAGCACTGCCTACAGGTAAAATTAAGAGATTCAGTAAGAGGGATTAACAGCTAAGCTGCATTGGACTTTTTGCCCATGCTCAGTGCTGTCATGATATGTAATAATTGTTATAAAATTTTACTAGGGTAACTATGAAATCTGCAGTGCATTGTGGAAGATGAAGTGCACTATTTCACAGAATACTGAAAATGCTGGGATCTGAAAATTTTAAAAGTAGAAGTTATTTATCATAAACCCATTAAATATAAAATGCATGTAACTGTACCTTTCACATTCTTACATATTTGGAAATGAACAGCAAAATTCTCAATGTATAAAGCCCTTCAAAACATCTAGCAGATTAAGATGTGGACTGTTGGGATTATATTACTTCAACGAGTTTTCGGAAACTTGAAATTCACTTGGTCAAGACCATATGGTCAAGTTTCCGGGAAAAAAAAATACGTCTTTGCAGGAGCAAGGCCCCTTGCACTTAATTACATATATACCAATTCTGAGATCACATTACAGTGGGGGAAAGGGTAAATTCTCCTTTGAATCAGTTCTGTGTGGATTACTGTACAGTGGGGATCTAGGAATTTACCCTTATCCCCACTATTGTGGGATCTCCACTATAGTGTGATCTCGGAGTTAATATACATAATTCATGGGTAGTGCACAAAAACACAGATGTGTAGTTTTTTTTTTTTTGAGTTTTCAGAAACTCTATCAAATGGTCTCAATCATTTCAATTTTGAGTGTCCGAAAACTCGAAGTAATATAAACCCAGACTGTCTACCTGAACAAGAAACCCTCTTCTGCAGTTCACAAAGCTGTATCTGATGCCAATGAAATTATTTGCATTTTTTTCTGCTTATGAACTCTCTTCCATTACAGTCTGGAAAGAATTAGAAAGAAGTCCATTGCTTTCAAACATTGTGAACTGCATACAGTAAGGACGCTTAACACTATTCCCAGAAAGTTATATAAGGGTACACCCAGTCACACTGACAGCACTAGAAATGAAGAAAAAAAAAATAATTTGTACTTTACAATGGAAGTAAATATGGGACTTCACAACTCTAAAATGCTCTATAAACACCATCTCATGAACAGTCAGAAAGTTAAAAGCGTATTTTATTTATTTACTTGATATTTGGTTACCGAGAAACTCCATGACTGGGTAAGGTACCTATTTTCAGTGAAGACCTGGGGATAAATGCTCCAGTACATAGAAAAGATAAATATTTTTACATGGGAAGCTCAAGAACAGAAACAAGAAAAACATTTTTACATGGGAAGCTGAACAACTTAGCAAATGAAAGATTTTTTTTACATAGGAAGTGCAGCTATATGGCTATTAAAATGGATTAGGAGAGAAATACACATTGCATGAAGACGGCATATTTACATTTAAACAGACAATATGATAAGACAAATATATTCATATAGAATACAAACATCCTCACCTATTGCTAGTCCTAGCACAGGAAAACAGAGATAAGATAAGGGTTGGAAAGGTTGGCAGTGGGGGAGGGAAAAATAAGAAGTAGGTTAGTGATTCAGTGGGAAGATAGTAGGTTAATGCTTCAACACAGAAGGTTAGTGATTCGGTATGGTGTAGTAAAAAGGATGGAAGAGGGGGACGAAAGGTGAGATTAGCGCTTGTGCAAATGGTTAGAAGTTATAGGGAGGTTATATGTTGGAGGTTTATAGTACAGAAGGAGGCAGTTACTGGAGGCAAATATGGAAGGAAGTAGGTGTGGAGAAACTGAACTAGTAAAGTATGGGAGGTGGGAAGTCAGCCTGGCTTGGAACAGAGACAAATAAATGATTTGAGTAAGAAGCCTTTTAGTTTATGCTTGAATTTCTTGAAATTGGAGATAACTCTGATGTCAAAACATACAACATAGAGCATCACATAGTCTGGGCACGGAGTATGAGTATACACATTGTCCAGCAATTTTGTTTGGTTTATACAGCGATAGGAGCTGTCTGTCTTCACAGCAGAGAGTCCTACTAGGTGTGTAGATTTGGAGCATTTAAGGCACGGCAGACTGCAGGTTTATAGATAACTTTGTGGGTAATCATAAGTTAAAGGTAGTTAAGGTGTTGGGGGAGTTCAAGCCAGTTGAGTGACCTAAGAGCTGTACAGTGGTGTTTATAGTGTGATGCAGCCATTGCAAATTTGGCAATTTTATTGTAGCATGAGTCAAGCTTTTTTTTTAGTGTAGTCTGAAGGTTGGACAAAATGGTGGCACCAATACAGTAAGGAGGGTAGCAGGTAGGTTGAAGCTAGTGTTGTTTCAGTGGTTATATCCATGAAGTTTTTGTGCCGATAGAGCATCCCTAATTCTTGGTGTGTTTTTTTTTTTATAATGTTATGTATATGAAGGTCAAAGGAAAATGTACTGTCTATTGTTATTCCTAATAATTTGGTGTGTGGGACCACTTCGATTTCTGTGTTACTTAGGAAATAGATCTTGAAGTTAATTGAGAATGTCCTCAAAGTAAAAAGAAGGAGCTTAGTTTTATTGGGGTTGAGTAGTAGTTGTGCATTACTGAGCCAGGACTCAATATAGGAGAAGGCAACTTGGGTTATTTGTCTCAGGTGTCCTATGTTGGGAGAGGAGATGAGAGTTGAGCCATTGGCATATTGAATTAGAGTACTTTGACAGGAAGCAGTGTATAGATTTATAAAGATATTGAAGGGGGGAAGAGTCCATGGATGGAGCATTGTGGAA